>NC_083575.1:56088403-56389653 GCF_027579695.1 Neoarius graeffei
CAAAGCATCGTTCTGTTCTGACTGAAACCCATGTGAAAGAACTGCTTCGAGTGGCAACAACGGAATACAAGCCAGATTTGAAGAGGATTGTTCAAGGCAAGGAATGTCAGAAGTCCCACTAAGCAACATGCATAGTAAGTGCACACAATACTGATTGCTGTAAATGACTGGCCTGTGGTATTAGTACTGACTGAAGGAGTAAATTTCTCTCATGTTGGTGTGTGACATTTACTATTAATCTGGCTGAGCAGAGGTGCGTGAGCGTGTGTGTGTGAGAGAGAGAGAGAGAGAGAGCGAGGGGGGGGGGGGGCGATGTTCATGTGCGGTCATGTGTATGGTGTGGCTTTTTTTTGGTAATGCCATGAGTCCCACTAAGCAGCATGCATAGTAAGTGCACACAATGTTCATTGTTAAAAATGACTGGCTTCAGCCTGTGGTCTTAGTACTGTAGGAGTAAATATGTTGGTGTGTGACATTTACTATTAATCTGGCTGAGCAGAGGTGTGTGTGTGTGTGTGTGTGTGTGTGTGTGTGTGTGTGTGTGTGTGTGTGTGTGTGTGTGTGTGTGTGTGTGTGTGTGTGTGAGAGAGAGGAAGGGATGGGTGATGTTCGTGTGCCCATGTATATGATGTGGCTCTTTGCAGTAATACAGTAAAAAATGTGGCTCTTGGTCTCCAACTGGTTGGCCACCCCTGGTCTATGGAGTACTTTTAATAAAGGAAAAGGTTGTAGTACTGTTTTCTATCAGCCCAGCTGATCGGTAGGACAAAACTTGGTCCCAATTCCAAGATATGACATCATGTGTTCTGCGCATGCGCAGTAGGCTTGGTAGGACAAATCCAAGAGGTAGGATAACTTTACAGAACAGTATACACTGTGGTAAGAAAAAAAAAACAATGTACTAGTCAAGTCAAGTTTATTTGTATAGCACTTTTAACAATAAACATTGCCGCAAAGCAGTACTATTCATCAGTGCTTCTCTGGTACGTTTGATAAAATAGTCTAACTCTGCTGCAACACTTCCGCCTGACTACATTAAACATGTAGTTTTGGTGCTTATAGCAATACTACTGCCTTTCCTTAAACACCTTTATCCTGCTACAGCAGCAGCCTTTCTCCTGTTGAAAAGAAAACATGAACCAGCCTTTAGCCCATGATTGAATGTGAGTATCAATAATTTAGCCACTGAATGGTTCCATGATTCAGCACTGTGATACTGCTGAACGCAATTTAAAGCTCCTTCTTAGCTCAGGCACCAAGTAGCACTCTTTAAACAGCACATTTCCCCAAAAGTTCATCCTCCAAATGAAGGCTCTGCCATTTCTCTACTGTCAAGTCGCCTCTTAATAAGCCCTTTCAGCCGATGCACCTCCTCCTTCCTCTCTCATCTCAAGATCACTTGAGGTGAATTGGCCTGGCAAAGCATATTAGTGCACGCTTCATTTTGGGTCTGTCTGTGGACTTTTGTGTACTCCTTTCTCCTGGCATTTATTTCTTGGTGCTTGTGTGCTGGCTGACCTTTGTTGTTTGTGTGTATGCCATTGTAAGGGTGTTTACTCAGGTTCTTTTATTTTGTTTTCTCTCTCTCTCTCTTTAGCTGCTATGTTCATTGGTACATCTCAGATGCCATTTCCTGCTCAGCCTCAAGCTAACTTCCAGGCCTTCCCAGCTATGGGCGGACCCATGCCGCCCACCACCATGATGGGTGCAGTTATGGGGCAGGGCGGGGCTATGATGGGCCAGAATACTGGGATGATGGTTGGCATGACTATGCCCAATGGCTTTATGGGAAATGCCCCAGCGGGAGTAATGGGGGTGGCACCTGGCATGATGGGAGCGCAGGCTGGAGCAATGCCAGCAGGCGTTGTGCCCCCACAGAACATGTACACCATGCAGCCTGGCCAGCAGACCCAGTGGAGCATGGGACAGGTAAAAGACTTGCTGTATTTCCAACATATTCAGACTAAGATACTGAATCTGCTGATGTGGAAGCATTTGCTGGAGGTTCAGTGTGCCAAACATTTAACGCAGCACTTTTGTCAGCCCACAGTGATCTTAGCTAATGCACTGTATCTCATCTCGGAGAGCTGAGCTTTCACTCAAATGATGGCCACATCAGCAAAACCATCTGATGCCCAACTACTGCTTGTGGCAGGTAGATCATGAGTCTGACGCCAGCCACCCTGTTTAGAGATTTCCAACAGTGCAGATGTTATTAAACTCAGTGTGAATATTTTTTTGGGCACTTCCTTCAAAAGTAAATTGGCACGCCCCCAAAATCCAGCAGAACATATGCAAAATCCATGGATAAACGAAACTTTTTGGATATTTTGAAGACTGCTTCATCCCAGACATTGACAGGATTTGATGCTACAAATTCGCCAGTGATTTGTTTTTTTTAATTTTTTTAATTAAAAAAAAATCATTTACGATGAAGCCGTCATCTAAAGAGGCTGCCATATTCTCCCATCAGAATTAGAAAGATCATTTAACAGTATCTAATCTTCGGTCGCGTCCCGTTTAAAGGCCCTCATTCAGAATGAGGGTCTTATTAATTAGGACTGTCACAATCTTGGCACAGAGAAAATTACTGCGGTATCTTGGGGACATGCAACAGAACAAGTACTCATGATAAGTTACTGTGATAAATCCCTCCTCCTGCCCTGTGATTGGCTAATAATTCATATCACTACAGCCAGAGCACAGCAGTTGAATTTAAGAAACAGTGCACTTTATTTGGGCCACGTGTATTTCTTTTTTGTATTTCATGTGTATGTGCCATCATATTTTATGTGCTGCTACATGTATTCTTTGGACATTTAAAGCCTCTTTTAATCCTCAAGGGCTGTCTAATGAGGAAACTCTGTAGTAGAGTTCTGTGTAAACTCTTTAAGGGAGAAACCATTTTTCAAAGAGTGTGTTCAGAATATTTATTGAAAACAATAAATGTAAACCCTACCACAAGAAATATTTTTGTGTTCTTAATATATTACCAAATAGCCTCTCGTAACTGGCAGCATTGCCTTGACCATGACAGCCCTACTTGGCGTGTATCATCACTCAGTCCTCATTGCACATTGCATATAAATATATATATTCACACACCATTTCGAACCCTTCGCTCTACAAGGTAATTATGTATTATAGGTCCAGCATACGTCTCAAGTAAGTGCGACCCTGATTAAAGTCCCCTCACTGCAGTGATCAGTTGCATCTGTGAGTGTCCTGGAATTAAAGGCATTCAGTAGAACGTTCAAAAAGCCATTGCTATAGTACAGAAAATGTTGGCTGTTCTGCTGAGAGCGACTACGTCTGGGGTAACAGGTCTCAGATAAAAGCAGCAGTCTTTTGTGCCTGGTGTGAACTACAGAAAGATTTGTGGCAGAGTTATACAATGCTCTTGAGAACCTAAAGGTCATAGAAAGTGAGCCAAGAATACAGATTTTCAGGTACACCTTTGAATAAAACCTGCTTTTTGGACAATGAGGTGTTTGACTAGCTGCTAGATTCTCTGATTTCTTTCTAATGTCTTTCTTTCTTAAAGCTTGGTTTTGGAGACATGTAGTAAAGATCTTTAATAAAAAAAAGATGGGCTGGAGGTGAAGCACTGCTTGGAAATAAGATCATAGATTGCTTGACTGAGATCATGATTAGAAATGCAGGATGTTAGTTGCGAACATGGTAATAGAGTACCTGGTTTCTCTCTCTCTCTCTCTCTCTCTCTCTCTCTCTCTCTGTAATTTTAAGCTTATTACATCTTTTTTTTTTTTTGACTAGATGAACCAGCAGATGTCTGGGCTGAACCTGAATGGTGCCCCCATGGCTTTCGGGCAGCCCGGGACCACTATGGGGGGCTGGGTGGGACCTCCTTCTGGTCAGACCCTCAGTACCCAGCTCTGGAAGTGAGTGAGCGAGGGAGGGTGGAGGACAATAAAGGGTACAGCATCCCTCCAACCCTCCATCTCCCCTCCCTTGACCAACCACCAGAGCACACCGAGAGTTTTATCCACGAACTGCTCTTTTCCTCCCTCCCTCTTCTTTCCAAACATAACTCTTTTACTGGAGATTGTCAGTTCAACCTTGCCCCTGTGAGTCGACCGAGTGATCAAGAGTGTGAAGAGTTGAAGAGACTGGCAGCTTTTTCCGTCTTATTTGCAGTTTTTTTTTCTTCTTCTTCTTGTTCTTCTATATATTTTTTTGGGTTGAAAAAAAAATTACATATCAGCGAAGAAAGCTGCTGGACCAATATACAAGCGTCTAATATATCATTACCAAATCGATAGTGAGTAATAGTATTTAAATGGCAGAGATATGGCTATCATGTTTGTGACCGCCACAAGCAGCCCTCCCACCCCTTTACCCTGACCAGTGTATATGCCCCTTATCCTAAAGCCCTGTAGCAGCTATCGTATGATCCAATGTACTGTATGTAAGCATAAGATAGAGAAGCTGTCAATTCCCTGCCCACCTCTCTCTCTCTCTCTCCCTGTACAAGTCCATCAGCTCCATCACCCTCGTCCATCTTTTACTGTGATGTTTTAATGTGTGCGTTACAGAGAAGCACAGTTAGCAACAGGCAAATAAACCTGGACGACTCAACAGCAGTGTAACTGCCAGTGGGAGAAAGGGGATTGAAGAATTAATTGAGCTACGGGGAACAAGAACGAGAGGTGTCTACAGAAAGGATTTGTGTGCAAATAGGAAATTTTAGCTGATTTTTAGACTCGAACAAATGTGTGCACATATGAACATGCTGGTCCCATGACCGTGGCAGAGTGAAAGTCCACTCAGACAGGGTCCCTCTGCTGTGCAATAATGTGAGCATCCACGCCTCGTCATCCAGGTTTATTTCTATAATGTGTTTACATTTTTCTGGTGCCTAGTACAGAGGAAAAAAAAAAGATGTTATTTCCGTGCATTAAACAGTGAGTAGCCATGAACTACTGTGTGATCCTTTTTTTCTTAATGTCTCATTTATTGTAAAGTTCTCGTTTTGTTTCATATTTTCTTCCTTATTTTACTTTTAAAAGAGGGTCATTTGGAATAAAGACAGCTGTAATCTGAAGGTTTGTTACTGTAGTGCTGGGTTCAGGCTGTTGGCATTGCCCTGGATCATTTTCCATGTCCATTTTCTCAAGCTCATAGCAACACATTCATGGCAATAAAGGTCTTTTTACAGATCCAATAACTGCTTTTATTCTGTCCACGTTCACTGGATATGAGCAATCTCATGCTCTGATTGGCTACTCTACTACGAGGATGTACCGTGAGTAGAGAAAAACAAAACTACAGAGCCTGTTGCTGAATCAACAGAGCACGAAATGAAAACTCTACTCGAAAACAAAATCCCCAAAATTATCAAGTATTTAAAAGAAATAGCTAAAAGAATATATATAGTGCGTCTCTCTCCCCCCACAAAAAAAAAACCTGTTCCATATTCCAGCCCAGTCGGTGGCAGTAATGCACCTTTAAGTTGGTTTGCCAACCACAAAAAAAGCAGCAAAATATAGAATGAAAGTATTTGATGGAAAGATCATACCTTTTTATTTTTCAGAAATTATTAGCATTTTTCACAGATTGCTACAGTCATTTCACTGGTTTGTTTACATCAAGAGAAAATGATCTTGTCATACGTTTTGTATAAAGTTTTTATTTATCAAATTTGGGAAAGAAAAAAAATGCTCAAAATCCAGTGAATGTGGATAGAATAAAACAGTTATTCCGCTCAGTCTCGTCGTACATGGCTTATAGCCAACTCGGCGCTACGCGACTCATCGGCTCTCAGCTCAGGTACGACTCGATTTCGTGGAATAACTGTTAACTATATAGGTTTGTTGTATATTTAATTGTATGTCCACTGAATGTACATTTAAGCCACAGGTTCTTTCTCCAACAGCTGGCTCTTCTTCAGATGCTTCCAGCTTCATAGACTTGGTGTTCTCCAATTGGTCCCAAGTATTTACTGTGTTCTCCAAGAGACATTGAATCATCACTGTTTGCACTGCAGATTTTTTCTTCAGTCTTAAGGTAAACGTTCCTACTAGCAGCCACTGAAGTCAGCTGTACAGAATGATACAAGTTTTAAAAGTTGAGTTCTTTACTAGCAGCCCAGTATGTTTCCTCGGTGTGATGGTATATCCTTATTAACAAAATGATGGCCAGCCATTTTATGCAGCCAGTAATAAGTTCTCTGAATTGGATGGTCCAGAGTGTTGCGTTCGATGACAGACATCAGAGTTCACACAGAGCTTCCAGCCTAAATTCCAGCATAAATCAGCAGGCAATCAGTCCGGAGGTTGACACTAAGGTTGACACTAATTGGGAACGTACCAGGGATAGTGGCTACTTGGTGCAATATGCTGTGAGGCCTCCCACACCAATCCTGTCCACTAGACCTCAATCAGAACAGAGTCCTGGTGCCGTTTGGGTTCGTTGCCCAGGTTGACCTTTTCTGTGCGGGTGTGCCAAACCAGGACCTGAAATAGAAAATCATATGCTCAGAATGGAGACATCAACATAGCTGTTGTGGAGATATCAACATAGTTCTCAGTCAGAGTAAGGAGCTTTGAAGGAAAATAAAGTGAGCTATAGAAGGAAAATGAGGTTAGAGCCAGAGAGCATCTAGAGCAGTAACCCCTCAGTGGTGCTCAAGGTCGATGCTGTCGAGCATGTAGGCTCCCTGGCCTATTGTAGCAGCTTCTCTTAATTATAAGTGAGAGCTGAGTGCAAGCAGCCGTGTGTGCGCTGTTAACGCAACCTCGCCCAGGTGTGATGCGTCACTTCCAAAGCACATGGTACTGTTAATTGGCTTGTTTTGCATATCTAACAAGACTAATTCAGCAGCCACTGATGCAACACCTTGAGGTTGATGAGCAGCTCATACCAACAGGAGTTGATTCACACTTCAAACCCTGAATGTTTCACTTATCCTACACCTCTCTTTTTCTCAAGTACATGCAAAAATTAAGATACAACCCAACAAGTAAAACTTTTGAAAATCTTTTTTTTTTTTAAATAAAGTTGTTTTCTGCACTTTACCCTGTTTGTCTGGCTTTAGCTCCTGAACTATGCTGCCTCTCCCATGGTTTTTCATCTGATGGTGTGTGAATGAAATATGAGCTTATACATTTTTAAGGTTGCATAATAAAGCTTTTAGGCTTTAGAGACTTGGTCAGCCATTACTGCGTCTGTGAAAGCTTCTGAGATTCCTTCATCTGATTGAAAGTGGCAGACATCTTTGCCCTGCAGATCCCATAATCCTGTGGCATCAGCTCTGGTGCAACAACTAGCTAGCCCTTAAAATTGTGATGGAAAATTCAAGAGAGATTTTTTTTTTTGGGGGGGGGGGGGGGGGTTAAGGAATTTCCAGATAAAAAATACTTGGGGTATTCGTTCTTTTGTCTCAAAGAGCATGTCACTCCAACTAACAAGAAGCTGGATGTCAGTATCTTGGCAAGGTTGTAAGATATGCTTCTGAGGGTGCCTTAAAACGATTCATTATAGGTACCTTTTGTAGATATCTTCTGTTACACTATTTATATGTAAATAAACCTGTATCTGGTGCTTTGGTTACGAAGTCTGACGAAGCTTTAGACTGAAATATTTCTGAGTGCGTTGCAGAGAGGACGAATCATCTGATTGTGCTGCGTGCTTAGCTGGCAGGTTCTAGACATCGAGAGTGAGATGCATATTGACATTTAATAATCAGGAGAGTCTCTGAATTGGGACTGAGCTGCTCTCACTGCACGAACCTTTTCACTCTTACGCTCCCTGCTATCCTTCAACCTCCATCTTTCCACATCGGTCACGCCGTCCTTCATTTGCCCATTCTATTTCACTGCCAGTCTTAGCCTCTGCTCTTCCAGCCCATCCACCATCTCCTGACTGCTCCGTTAGTTGAGTCTCTGAACCAGTCCAACATCACCATCCTTCCTGTTGAGATGCATGCTAGGAGCTGCCTGCATTGCCCTGTGTATGGTACAGCTTGTTCGGTCATCCCCAGAGATGATTAAAACACTTATAGAAGTTGGACCTTTTCTTACATTTTGTGTAAAGCTTTGTTTCGATACACAGACTCCTACACGGTTATGACGATGAGTGAACTGGACCGTGAATGTCAAGACCAAGTCGCCTTGCCTTTATTTTTTCCTTGACAAGTTGTTTAATCGAATGTCCTCTATTTAAAATAAGTGTTATAATCCATATTCATTTAAAGCCACTTCATTTCTTGAATATAATCAGTTACTTGCAGCATGTTCTACTGTGTCCAGTATTCAATTTATAAAGGCCTACAGGATCATGTAGAGTTATGTTTTCGATGTACACTAGGTTGAATATGGAACCTTTACACTATGATGGAATGATAGCAGTGTAAGACACTGCTGTATGAAGTGCATCCTCCACTGGCTGGCGCTAGTGATTAGTGGTAATGTCAGCTCTGCTAATAGTCACTATTAATAACCCCAGCACTGCTGCCATTAGGATAATTGGGTGATAATGATGATGGCACTAGCTGTGACACGCAGGGCCTGAGAAGAGAAGCTACTCTGACACAAGGTGCAGTGGGAGACCTGCACCCAAAGTAAGGAGATATTACCAGCTCGGGCATATGTTCTGTGCGTTAACCCTCCAATACTCCAACCTGCCATGATCACTTTTTAGTGAGAAACAAGATACAGAAAGACATTTCTTGTAATTACACACAAATAATCCATGTTAAATTCTAAACTGCGAAAGCTTGAAGGAATGACTGATATTAAAAATCCTGGGCTGGATTATGGTATAATTGAAGCAAAAAAAAAAAGTGACTTGTCATTTGCCGCTTATTATACAAGAATATGGTTCAGTTATCAGTAAAAGTATATCATATGACCAAAAGTATCTGGACACTTCTATCACACCCATATGTGCTTTTTGAACAACCCATTTCAAACCCATGGGACTGGATATGGAGCGGTCACTGTAACTGTGTCCACTCTTCTGGGAAGGTTTTGCACAAAATTTTGGAACCTGGCTGTAAGAATTTGTGCCCAATCCTCCACAAGAGCATTACTGAGGTTGGGCACACAGTCAGCATTTCAGTTCGTCCCAAAGCTGTTCAATAGCTTGAGGTCAGGGCTCTGTGCAGGCCACTCGATTTCTTTCACACCAACCTTGGCAATCCATGTCTTCATAGACCTTGCCTTGTGTACAGGAGCATTGTCCGATTGGAACAAGTTTGCGGCGCTTGGTTCCAGGAAGGGAAATTGTAATGCTACAGCATACAAAGTCATTCTACATAATTGTGTGCTTCCTACTTTGTGGCAGCAGTTTGAGGAAAGTCCGCATGCGAGTGTGATGCTCAGGTGTCCACATACACTTGGCCACAGAGTGTATTTTATGATGTATTCTGTACGTCACGGTACTTACCTGGGTGCAGTTGCGAGCCTTTGGCTCCAGATCCTCCAGCTTGGTTATTTGTTTGAGGAAGTCAGACTCTTGCATGCCTGGCTTGGCTCCTCTCCTCTTGAACAGAGCTCGTGGGTTCGCTAGGATCACCTGGAGGTTCACAGCAAAGCCTAAACCATGGAGAAGAGGTGAGAAGAAAATGTAGTGCCATTTACAAGAAGACTGAGCTTTTTCTTGGCTCAGTTCAGTGCTGCGAGACTTTATTTTTTTTCTCATTTCATTCTTTGTGACTCTTATGTTAGCCTCCGCCACTTGTACTTGCATCTATTCACAAGCTTCGGCATCTTGAAGCTTGCAAACTTGATCGTCTATTCACGCTTACTTAAACTAACTTCCAGTAGAGAAAATTAAATTAAACACTGAAGAAGTGAGCTTTTCAGAACACAATATTATTACTTGATTTGGGGGGGGGACAGTGGTGAGTAACTTCGGTAATGCCCTTTGTAATAACAGTGAAATGGCTTCTTCCAGCGAAAGCAGGCAGATTTTGGCCACGATTAAAAACCAAAAGTACTACGCTGTTTAATGAGCGGTGATGGCCTGTCTTGCTGCCTACACTTAACTTTTAGATTCCATTTTGCTATCATTTTAAATTTAATTGCATGTCTCTTTCCTCTCCTGCTGATATTTAAAACTAGCAATATGTCCTTTTGTGATCATTATAACGGGGACTTATTTTGCACTTATGTATTGTTGTACTCAAAACCTGTCCCACTCTTGTCATTAGCTTTGCCATTGCACGCACAATTGCTTTTTCACTCTTTTCAAAAATCCCCCTTAAGTCTGTACAGAAAATGCTTTTGAAACTGTCTCCAACCTAGAAAGGGGCTCGGATCTTATTTACCACTTTGAGTGTCTGCATCACAAAACTGAAATAGGAACAGGAACTGACTGTATGTTGGACGGGAGCATTGGGAAAAGTAAACTCCACCTCTCCAGCTTTAGTCAGTGTCTGGTGGTAAGGTGAGCACTAGGGCAGTGCTCAGAGCTCATGTTACATACTTAAAATGGTCAGAAACGCCAAGACCATGACCCTTGCAGCAGCCAGTCTTGCCCTTACGCTCTCCTCCTGCAGGAAACTCAGGGGGCCCTGCTGGGCATTAATTGAGATGTTAAATATTTTAGTTTCATGCTTAACCCTTGCCCACTGCTGCCAATTAATAGGGTGTCGGTAGAGCCTATCTTCTGCAGGCCTCATGAAACTAAAATGATTGTCTTTACCTTGCCTTTTACCAGGAGGGGAGTCTTTGCCTCGTTCATCTGTCCTTTACGTTCTGCCTTACAGAAAGCCGTTTGTTTACGCAAGGTTGCCTTTTTTTATCCTTCCTTTCTCTCCTCCATATGCCTTACTATAGCAGTCCTTCAAGACGCCCACTTAACGAAACATCTGGGACTCTGTTGTGAAGGGTGACTTGAGTATCTGCAGTTTTTTGTTGTTGTTATTATTAAGTATTGACTTATTGTTTGAGGTCTTTATAGTGAATATTCACGACATTCATTTCTTCTGTGACATTCCTTGCTTTTCATTTCAGCCAGTTCCTAAACACAAGCTCATGGACATCCACACGCAGTCTTCTACAATTCATTGCCCTACTGATTGCCCTTATTCTTCCATCATGGCATGTGTTCATTTGCCATCTTCACATTTCTTTGGAGTAATTTTAATACTCCATAATAATCCACATCGGTCACTAACAAAGACTTCGGTCTTATGTAAGGTTGCATTGAAACAGTCTCGATCTAAAACAGAAAAAAAAAAAATCCAGAGGGAAATGTAGCTCGCGGTTGTGTTTTTTATCCCAGGTACAGGCTGATTTTTCTAGGACGCCTGCGCTTTAGCTAAAGCCACCTGGGTTTCTGCCACCCCCACAGCGACAGTCACTTCACTGCAGCAGAGAGGCTGAGATTCAGCCGAGCTATGCGACTGTGTCCCTGCTCTATAAGTAGAGCTTCAAGGTACGTTCTATCATGAGCCTTGCTGTAGTTTATTAATAGATGGTCAGTCAATTTACCTCGAATGCGCTTAGCCTTTTTAACTACGTTCCTTTTTGATGTACGAGTGCATCATTATATCAGAGACACTTTGATGAAGCTCAAAGGGAAAGGATTTATTATATTTTATTAATCCTTTGCGCTGTTTTTGCTCTCCATATACTCAAGTGTTCAGGGGCTCTCCAGATGTAGTGTTCTTCGCCCGGGCACTGTGTGCACCCTTTGCTTGGCTGCAGCTATGAGCGATCAAAAAAAAAAAAAATCACATTGTGCTAATGCAGCCCTACTCATTGCCTTAGACACAGACAGGTTGGGGTGCGTCACATGGGCAAAAGCTTGTGTAGCTGCAATGCAGACTTTCTTCTTTTTTAACTTGGATATTAAGTAAATCTACATGGCAAACAGCAGGGTTATATTCGAAAGGCTTCTGTGTTTGTCCTAGCACTCGAGCCCCTCTTCAGGTGAGAGCTGCACTTGAACGCAGTGAAAGGTGAGGAGGGACCTCTTTAACCCGCTCTATTGTGTTTGTTCTATTCAGAACCCAGACAGCAGGAAAACTAAATTCATCTCATTGTTCTTTGCTTTTGTTCTGAGGCAAGCTTAATAGATCAGGCTCATGAAGCTTCAGTGGTTTTGAGAATTTTCTACTGATGTTGATGTTACAGGTGGCTGATCCAGCCATAAGAACAGGAGCTAACTGGGGAGGGGGAGAAGAAAAGGATCAAAATACTGACGGAAAGCAGACTGGGAGCAGGAAGAAAGACGAGGATGACGCAGTCTCTTGTTATCAGCCGTTAATTAACAGCACAACATCCAGAGGCACTGCAGGAGCTTGGAGAGTTCTCAGCTGCATTCTGCTTTGCTCTGCATTGCTACTCTTGCTGTATATATCTGGAGCTTTGCCATTCTCTTTCTCCTCCTCAGTTTGCAGCATACGAACTCTGGCACTCTGCATGTTTCAGACGTGTCAGCACCTTCCTGCCACGCTGACATTAATGCACTGCCTTCGAGTGCACTACCGCTATTCCAAAAGAAATGCAGTAAATCAGCATAATGCAGTGACTTGGAGCAGAAACAAGGTAGTTCCCACTCATATGCTGCAACAGAAGTCTTCACGTTGTCTTATTACTGTCGTCATTGGTTAATTTGTTTTTGGAAGGAAAGTCATTAAGGGTATTAATTAAGCACACCCCTTAGTTCTCAGAGTCAGCACCCTATCAGCTATGATTGATCTACGTCTCGGACCCGTTATTTCCAAATGCACTTGGCACGTCATCGATCCTTTGAGGTATGATAGTTTTTTGGATTGTTTTGCACCATCACTGACAAACTACACTAAGGAACATGAAATGTGATGGTATGCTGAGCAGAGATTTAGTTGCTGCCTGCTTCCAAAAAAAAAAAAAAAAGCACTTTTATATGTGAAGAACTTCTTAAACTACTTAAGTTGTAATCATCTTTGTATGTGGCACAAGCACTACTGCTATACAGCATGAAGAACAAAACAGTGTCAGTCTTTTGCATGAACGGCCTAAAATCAGCTCATTACCTAAAACATGTTCTTTGATCTTATCGGACTCTGTACGTCATAATTTAATCTTTTTGGGTCGTTCAAATCAGAGGGCAGAATAGTGAAGGAGTGATCAATGGCAGTGCAGCCGCTTTGCATTCTTTAGAGAAACAGGAGCTTCGTGCTGAACACACGACGAGCAAGTGTTATTGTGTCGTATAATATACAAGAGCCAATCATGTTCCAGTATGCAAACGCAGGCCATATAACACTTGTTTATCAAAACAGAGGGATAGGCATTTAATTTTTTTCTGATGAAGGAAATACTTTTGACTTTTTTTTATGGAACCACTGTGGAGTAGCGTCTTATTGAATGTTGGCAAAATGTTAAAGCCTTCAAATCAGATTGAGTGATTTTATTTCTATAGCTGTCTTTTATTGTGTTCTTCGAGTGTTTCAGCCACCCCGTACTCTCTGATTAATACTTTGCTGTCTAGTTTTCGTGACCTTGTATCTCTGCTGACATCTTGAGTGACGTTTCTTTTGTGATCTTCTGCAGAGTGCCATTCTGTGTCCCACGGTGTGAGCTACTACAGCTACAAGCAGTCTAGCTGTCCATCGCACATGTCACTGTGCAAATGACAGCAGACCCAGAAGAGAATGACGAATGGTTATTTACCTTCTTGCGCCTTGCAATTTGAATCCGTGAGACGCGTTGTCTTAAGGGATTTTGTGCTGTACCAGTTAAACATGTGCTTATGTACTGAATGTATTCGATATAATGACTGAAAAAAGACAATAAATGTTGGCCATAGCTGCTGTTTAAATTTTTTTTAAAGCATGGATAAGTCTTACCTGCCATGTCGATGGCAAAAGGTCGGTCAGCCTTCCAGCCTGTGTACCAGCCCACCACTTTGCCTTTTTCTACAATGGGGCGCTCATACCTGCGACCCCCTACAAGTCCCACCGGCCATACTGATACTCCTTTCGTCAACCGCATCTGGGGGGGGAGCATAAAATGCACTTTAGAGTCAATGTGTGTGCTAAGAATATGACACAATTTGTGTTTAATAAAAAGCTTCAGCAAGTACACACTTCACCTGTCTTTCCCCTAGGGACTGCAAAATTCATTTCTCGATATAAAATGTTTGGATAGGGTTTGTGTTGATCTACTGGTGCTTGTTGTGAGGCCATCTATTTGTATTGAATTTCAGTAGATGAGAGAGGATTTCTGTGGGATTGTATTACAGCGCTTTGGCTCATTTTCAGTTTGAATAACCTCATCCATCTGCAGCCACTGTGAGGCTGGAAAAGCAATAAGATCATTCGCACCTGATGCAGCACACTGTTTATATTGCAGATATTATACTGGATGGTAGCTTTCAGCTGGTGAAAATTAAAACAAACTAAAGCTCAATGATCTTTTTGCTCTTTTCACTAGAGGAAAAAAGGAACGATAAAGTCTGGATAGAAATCAAGGAGTGTGTGAATAAGCCATGGTGATTGATTTTTTTTTTCTTCCCCCCACTCAAAAATGTTGGAGTAGGCTTTAAATATTTAATGGTGTGCTATTCATGTAAGCACGGTGCATGGCATTGTGAAGTGTCAGATGACGATGCCTGTGGGCTGGAGGAAGCTTTGAAGCTCGTGCTCAGAATGTTGCTGTCTCTGAGCAGCTCGGCTCTAATGCCGTCCCTTGACCACCCCCTTCCCATCTGCTCCTAGGGACTTTTAAAAGGCTTCTTCTCTGTAATGGAGCTCTATAAATGGGAGTCTAAATCAAAGCCAGAGTGCTGGAGAAGTCTCCAGTGTAGTGAGGACTTCAACGCCTGCAGCTGCACAATCATCCCTCTGAGTCATCAACTCCAGCAGCACTGACGTGCATAAAATGCAGCTGGATTCATCGTTGTCAGAGAGCACGGACGTTCTGGTTAAACAAGCATAGAGCTACTGCCCTGCCAGAGCAAGACCAAAAGAGATTAGAGTCTGATGATTTTTTTTTTAAATAGCTTGAGGTAAGAAAACTTTTGAACAAAAATAACAAAGCATCGGCTTTAAATGAGCGTACATGATGTGATGCAGTGTGTGGAAATTTATGAAGACAGTTCATTTCTTGATTTGTTTTCAGTAGCTGCTTTATTCTGGTTATACTCATAAGTCCAGACAAGGGTACTCTCTTCGATGCATGTCTGTTGCAAGGCCAGTCTAGAGTAGCTAGTCCATCTAGTGGCAAATTTTTTGGGAGGTGGAAGGAAACCAGAGAACCCAGAAAGAGGCCTACACAGGCATGGGAAGAGCATGAGAAACTCCATACAGATAGTAGACTAGACTCTAGAACTGTAAGGTACCAACACAACTTCCAGCACCATCATACCACCAAATGTCACGTAGAAAATTAAAACTATGCTCATCACCCCACGACAGAAAAGACCTAAATACAGGGCATTTCAAAAAATTTGATATTTCACAATCTAATAACTTCTCATTCAATTGACCTCAAATTTTAACAGCGTGTGTGGAAACGGGTCAAAATTTTATGTTTAATGTTTTTTGTTTTCATCTTTTTAGGTATAGAAATGCCATTCACTGGAAAAGAAAAGGCGTTTTGTGTGTTCGTGCCGTGTCTCAGGCCGCACGCGTATTGAAAAATTGTGAAATCGTTCATGGAATCCACATACCTTTTTGAATTTCTCGATCAAATTTTGAGGAATAAATCTTATATTGCTCAACATTAAACCTGTTCAGTTTCATTTGCTTAGACTACGTAGTTTCTGGGATATTTACATCTCAAATAATATCAATTTTTTTAAACACCTTGTAGTGCTATCTGAGGTATTATAATGAAGGAGCTTCCTCTTGTTATGAATGTGACTGACTTGAGCAGAGATAATAAGGCACTTAGACTGCTGTGCTCCAAATCAAACCAGAAGTGTTTTATGTGCTCATATTGAGCAGGGCTGCATTCATCAGCACAATAGCGTTATGCTTTGCCCTTTATGGTCTATTCCATGTGCTCAACTCCGTACCCAGCTGTGTTGAGAAAATGAATTGAAAGAGACGAGGCGGGGGGAAGAGAGGAACTTGGAGGACAAAGCGACTGCTGATGGGGTAAAGAGAGTCTTTCACTCTCGCAAGGCTTGTGGCATGAAAACGGCTGATCTGGAAGGCAATGCGTATTACTATATAGTGATGCATGACGAGAACCCAGAACGAAGAGAAGAGAGACTAAAGCAGGCAAAGAGGAATGTGCTGTTGATATTGAAACACGAGATATGACATGAGTTATGAGGTAAAGGTCTACAGCTTCGAGTGAGGTGGGGTTATAGAACACAAGGGTGGGAAAATGGAAATAAACAGGGCTGTGATCAACATGAAAGGCAGAAGAAAGAATGGGCAAGGGATGTAGAGAAGATGAAGCAATCTAAGAGAAATTCCTTTATCAGCTGTTCCATGGACCATAGTATTTTCTATATTCATGCTCTGCAGATATTCAAGACTGACAGCTAAAGTATGGAGTTATTAAAGTGTCAAATATATTTAATTAAAATAAAAAGCTCCAACCCTTCACTACACTTTCCTTATTTATTTATTCAATTTATTAAAATGTGCTATCACTTTGTGAATTTTCCCTTTGCTTTTGACTTCTTTGTACATTTGTCTAAGTTTATTAAGGGGTTATTAAGGTGCATATTTAAGTCATTCCATGAAATCGAGTTGCACATGAGCTGATAGCCGACGAGGCGCTATCAGAAAATATTTAAAAAAATATTTTTGAATATTTTTTGCAAATTTGAGAAATAAAAACTTTATACAAAACGTTCGACAAAAGCATTTCCGCTTAGAATAAGCAGCAAGTCCTCTAGCCCTTAGCCACAGACGACCATTGAACAGTGTCATTTCACACAACATGGCAGAACAATGTGAACTGAAGCTTCTGCAGCAGCTTTCGTTATCCTGGAACTGTAGCTGCCTACCAGTGGAGTGCTGAGTGCCTACCACTGTCCTGCATTCACACAGCGAACAGCAAATATGAAAAGTTTCTTCTGATTATCTTCTGCTATTGTGTGAATAGTGACTCATTTAACAATTTTAAGCTACGTGCTTTTGAGTCGACTATAAGCCATGTATGATGAGATTGAGTGGAATAACTGTTATTCTATTCACATTCACTGGATTTTGAGAAATGGAGCATATTTAAAATATTTTTTGCAAATTTGAGACATAAAAACTTTATACAAAACGTTCGACAAAAGCATTTCCGCTTAGAATGTAAACAAACTGGCGAAATGACGGCAGCAATTTGTGAAAAATGCTATAATAATTCTTGAAAAATAAGAGATGTGTTGCTTTTTTTTTGTATTTTTTGGGGTTTTGTTTTCGAGTAGAGTTTTTATTTCGTTCTTGGTTGATTCAGCAACACTCTCTGCCGTTTGTTTTTCTCTACTCTCAGTATATGAGCTGATGTCCTAGTAGTAGAGTGGCCAATCAGAGCATGCGATTGCTCATATCCAGTGAATGTGGATAGAATAATACGGCATACACCTTAAATATCTATTGGTTGACTGGAATTTTGAGCAGCAAGTCCTCTAGCCCTTAGCCACAGACGATCATTGAACAGTGGCATTTCACACAACATGGCAGAACAATGTGAACTGAAGCTTCTGCAGCAGCTTTCGTTATCTTGGAACTGTAGCGGCCTACCACTGTCCTGCATTCACACAGCAAACAGCAAATATGAAAAGTTTCTTCTGATTATCTTCTGCTATTGTGTGAATAGTGACTCATTTAACAATTTTAAGCTACGTACTTTCGAGTATTATTGCTGCATTTAACTTTTGTTGCCTATTTATTTTCCTTTGAAAGAGAAAGATGTGGTTATATTTTTGTTGTTCATGATGGTCACTGTGTCAGATTAGGCAATCCTCATGCCATAGGTTCACTGCTGTCTTGGTCGAGAGACTGGCAGCACTCCAAGTTTAACCCGGACTAATCATTGTTCATGTTCTTGCATATTGTTGGGGAGGAGGGTCAAGAAATTGTCGATCATGAAGTACAGAAGTAACATCAAGGAACATGTCGGAGTTGTCAAACTGAGAAAATACAAAAGATTCTGACATGCTAGGCTTTTCGTGGGGGTGTAGTGGGGCATCCCAGATGCCAGATTGCTGTTCTTCACTTATGTCACACTACGAGGCCTGTTCGTTGTTCCTGACACTGGAAATTTGTCAACCACGACAAAATCGTGTCAAAATTGGGTTGAATTTGTGTAGTCTGATCCCAGCATTAATGGCCATTCACATAAGAATAAAAAAGGACAAACATAGTTGTTAAATGTTTTTAACACACATTTTAAAGTTTTTTTTATTTTATTTAAAGATTAAAAAAATTTCCTCAAACAAGACTTTGAGTTGTCGTCGTTCAGGTCAGGGATTGTTTCTTCAACATTACTGCATGTACGTAGCCTGAATTTGAAGCTTCAATTCATTAATTGTTTGGCTTGGTATAAACTTGAACCTGAAATTGAAGGCTCTGACCATACTAACTTGATTTAATGTTAAGATCTTTGATTCAGCTTCATACAAGCACACATCGTCTACGTGATTTCCACACAGACAGTAATTCACCGTGTGTTTGCAGTGGTGATCTGCTGCAAGTTACTGAATCACACAAGCACTAAAAGCAAACGGTTGTGTTTCTGCAGTTCCTAGATCCCTGAAATACCTGTATGTACTGATCCCACAAAACTTTCAGGTTCTGAATCCCACAGCTTACTGATCATCAGGCGGCTCACTCTCACACTTCTGAAGCTGGCGGTGCAATTAAGTTCAATTTCCCTCAAGGTATCAACTATTCATCTAACAAGTGGAAGTCTGTCTAGTCCATCAAACTCTAGCCTGATTAATTTTAAATGATAGCAGTCATCTAATAAAATGTTGGCCTGTTTTAACTGCTTTGTGAGACAGGCTCTTATAAAACCTCTCAATAAAGGTTTTCATTTGTTGTGATTGAACATCTAGTATTAAAGCGAAGTGGACTAATATTGGGGAGAGCCTCGGAGCTCTTGTACCTTTGGTTCATGGGAAAGGATGGCAAGCCAAGCTCATCTCTAGTATGAGAATGCATTTAAAATTGTTGCGATTGATTCGTTCCTTTGTTTGTTCTCAGTAAGCCCTTTATCCTGATCTTCCAATGCTCATGGAATCCATTTAAGTATTCTGTGTGACAAATTACCCCTGATTGTTTTGGTGTTGCATAGTTATGGTGAAGTTCCCCTTATCCTGCTGCTGTTCATAATCATGCAACCCTTCCTGCTGTTTTATAGTGCTATATAAATTAATGAATGATGCCTCAACCTGGAGGTAGCCGAGACTATTTTTCTTCCCCCTGCTAGAACTAAAGCCATTCCAAAGCTTTCAGTGTCTAATCTACTTTGTATAACTCGATGAAATTGTCCCTATTGAGCTTACCAGCTAAATCAAATAAGCTTACGTCTTTATACTGTAGGCTTGATGGATCGATCTGGTTATTAAATTTGATAGGCAGTTTGTGCAACCTTGATAATTGTCTCAAAAACAGTTTCGATTAGACTTGGGTTAAGAGCTGATGTAACTATGGCTGGACAGATGAAAGGACTATTATTATATTTTGCTAGTCTATCTGACACGTTTTTCTGGACCAGATCTTTATTACATTTCACCAGGAGATATTTAGATCCAATTTTGCATGCCAAGGCTGACAAAGAATCAGCTGCTGGAAACTTTGTCTGAAAAATTGTTGCGGAAACTATAGGGCTTGTACTGGAAACCTGTTTTAATCACCATTAGCAGTTATGTTGTTGAAGCGGATTAAGTAAATGATGATCCACCTCCGAAAGCCATGTTTAGCCCTGATCATAGTTTAAACTCATTTGAAGGGCTTCTTCAGTTTGAAGGCTGATGCAATGGCCTAAAGGTTAAAGAAGCAGCTTTGGGACCAAAAGGTTACTGGTTTGAGTCCCTGGACCAGCAGGAAGGGCTGAAGTGCCCTTGAGCAAGGCACCGGTCACTGTGGGTATGTCAGGGTCCTGTTGTACGTCGCTCTCGATAAGAGTGTCTGTTAAACGAATTATTATTATTATTATTATTATTATTATTATTAATTATTTCCAGATGCCTGGAAATACACTACCGTTCAAAAGTTTGGGGTCACCCAGACAATTTTGTGTTTTCCATGAAAAGTCACACTTTTATTTCCCACCATAAGTTGTAAAATGAATAGAAAATATAGTCAAGACATTTTTCTGGCCATTTTGAGCATTTAATCGACCCCACAAATGTGATGCTCCAGAAACTCAATCTGCTCAAAGGAAGGTCAGTTTTATAGCTTCTCTAAAGAGCTCAACTGTTTTCAGCTGTGCTAACATGATTGTACAAGGGTTTTCTAATCATCCATTAGCCTTCTGAGGCAATGAGCAAACACATTGTACCATTAGAACACTGGAGTGAGAGTTGCTGGAAATGGGCCTCTATACACCTATGGAGATATTGCACCAAAAACCAGACTTTTGCAGCTAGAATAGTCACATCACATCACATTATCTCTAGCCGCTTTATCCTTCTACAGGGTCGCAGGCAAGCTGGAGCCTATCCCAGCTGACTACGGGCGAAAGGCGGGGTACACCCTGGACAAGTCGCCAGGTCATCACAGGGCTGACACATAGACACAGACAACCATTCACACTCACATTCACACCTACGGTCAATTTAGAGTCACCAGTTAACCTAACCTGCATGTCTTTGGACTGTGGGGGAAACCGGAGCACCCGGAGGAAACCCACGCGGACACGGGGAGAACATGCAAACTCCGCACAGAAAGGCCCTCGCCGGCCACGGGGCTCGAACCCAGGACCTTCTTGCTGTGAGGCGACAGCGCTAACCACTACACCACCGTGCCGCCCGCTAGAATAGTCATTTACCACATTAGCAATGTATAGAGTGTATTTCTGATTAGTTTAAAGTGATCTTCATTGAAAAGAACAGTGCTTCTCTTTCAAAAATAAGGACATTTCAAAGTGACCCCAAACTTTTGAACGGTACTGTAAGCACGAGCCGGACTTGGGTTCTAACTTTTTTTTTTTTCTATTTCTGTTTGGGCTTGAGATGGAAGTCTACCTCTTCAAAAAGCTCCAGGCTGTACGTGTTATCATCGTCGGCGAAGAACACCACGCCGGAGTCGGCGGCCGTGCGGTGCGCGCGGAGCCACGAGAGCGCGGCGTTCCTCTGCTCGGTGGCGCGCGGCATGCCGGCGCGTTTATAGCGGCGCGGAGTGAGCACGTGCAGGTGCGTGTACGGGACGCGGCCGCGCGCTAAGAAGCGCGACACGAGCTCGGTGCGACTTGCGGAGTCCTCCACCACGATCCAGTGCAAGTGCGGGACCTGGCGGAAAGTGTTGGCCAAGCGCGTGAGCTCGGCTTTCTGCACGGCGCGGCTGTACGTGGGTGTGATGGCGTAGATGAGCGGCGGCGGCGGCGGCGCGGTGCGGTTGAGCGCGTGGACAGCTGCGTCCCGCCGCGGCGCGCTGCTCAGCCGGGACAGGTACGAGTGCGCCGTGTTGCGCACAGAGGACCTCTTCGTGTCGATGTCGATCACGATGATGACGATCAGCACCCATGGAAGCAGAATGAAAAAGCGGCTGTAGAAGATGGACTTCATCGTGGCAAAGTTAGGACGCTGCCGGAGACGCGCGATCACCCATCCATCCGAGTCAGACGGGATGCTTTAACACACACAAACTTAACGCTGTCTCCGTCTACCCGCTCACTGTCTGTTCAAATCCCTCTTTAAACAGAGACACTGTGTTTGTGTTTATGTCGCTTCTCTTACAGTTCAAACTTGGCCAGGTCTTCCAGCGCCTCTTTCCGAGCGCATCCTCTATCCGTGCGCAGTCTCCTCTAAAGATAAAAACGAGCTTTTCCTCCACTCATCAGCACTGAAAGCAACGGCAGGAATAACAAACAACAGGTACAGAGATTGCACTGAATCCACAGGAAGCAGTTCCTGAGCGCAGTGCTGCCTTTGGCTCCATCTCTCCTCTCAGATGCGCCTCTGAGCTCTGAAGCTGAGAAACCGCGCAGGTCCGGCTCCGGTGCTGCTGCTGCTGCTGCCTCCCAAATAACAGCACTGTCATGTGAGGGACTGAGACTTCACTCTCTCCGTGTGTGAGAGAGAGAGAGAGAGAGAGAGAAAAGACCTGACTGGAATACTAAAAGATCTGGCTGAAATGCAACTGGCTTCAGCACTTACTAAATTGCCCCCATTACCAACTCTATATTTCTGAAAAATAGATTGGAAAAAAGATGCCGCATCTATCTGATTTTGCCTTTCGAACCAGTATCCTGAGCATTTTATGCAATGAGCCTTACAGTAACTATAGCATTAAACTAATCCTTGAACATTGCACTATGTTTCTAATATCATCATCATCATCATTGATATGGCTGCACAGGTCTGATGCATTATTAGGTGCACAGGGTACACCGTGGAAATAAGTCTTGCAGCCAAATCCCAATAGTGATTGTATTGCTTTTTTTTTTTTTTTTTTTTAAATGCAATTCATGCAGACCATAAATCATCCAGCCCATGTTGTTTTAAATCAATGCAGGTGTTTTGACCAAACCTGTTGAGGGTTCGGCACCAGTGTACATCCTTTAACGTGTCTTGTTTTTCATCAGTCTTTCAATTTAGATATCCATGTAGGTCATTTTACAAACAATGCTTTACAGTCTCTCTTTGATTAGTTACTTAATTAAGGAAACTTGAGATTTTTGTTCACGTGTATCAAAATGGGGCAGCACGGTAGCACCGTGGGCAGTGTTGCCTCCTCAGATCTTCCCAGTCTCCGGTTTGATCCTGAGCTCTGGTTACTGTCTGTGCAGAGCTTCTATGCATGTTCTTCACATTTCAATGTAGGTTTCTTCTGGGTCCTTCCACCTCCCAAAAACATCCCGATAAGTAAATTGACTAAGCTAAATTGCTTTAGGTGTGTGAATGTGTGTGCATAGTGATCTGAGATGGACTCATGTCCAAGCCAGGATGTATTCAGGTTTTATGCCCTGTGTTTCCAGGATAGGCTCAGGATCTACCATGACCCTGACCAGGTTAAGTCAGTCATTGAATTTGAATAGACGTATCAAGATGGGCACAAGACATAATATACTTCCTTTAAATTACTAGGCCCATAATGAATATTTGCTCATCAGTGGCAATGTGCTCTTCATGCCACTGTAATTTTCCACTTTAAAAAAAGATCCTCTGTTTCCACATGAATGATGTGATTGACTCTGCTGTCTCTATCTCTTTCTTTTCTTTTCTTTTTTGGCCTGTCTTGCAGAGACTGAAAGCTCCATCTTTTGGACTTCATTACATTAAAGCATATCCCAATTTCTGTTTGACAGATAACCCCACTGGCAACCATCTAATCTTCTGATGCATGACTAACATCAAGTGAGAAGAAACATCTTACGTTTTTCAATGTGTTAGCCAGATGATGTGGCTGAAATGGCTGGCATATTTATCCCAAAGCACTATGTTGTTCATGTCGGGACTCCTGTGTCTGACGATCCCATCTCTCCTTTTTGAGCACTGTGACAGCAACCTGTTGTGACATCTAGTCTTGGCCCCCCTTTCCCTTGATGCATAAGCCACTGTCAGCTTGGAAAATGTCAATCAAGTAGAGGGATAGAGAGAAGGATGGTGGCTGCTGTCACAGGCCACTGTCTCATTGTGGAGACTCTTTTGTTCAAGATGGTGAAAATGTGACAGCTCTGTCACCTAGAATGAAATGAAAGAAAAATGGAGCAAAAGCCAATGAAAGCAGCTCAGGAAAGACACAAAGCTTTAGATAGCATTCATTTGTGCCGTGAAATGAGTGTCATAGGGACTGACTGGTGTGAAATGGGAATGAAGAAGCTGCTGGAATAAAGAGGATGTGTTCCATGGACCCATCCGAATTATAATTCACCAGCAAGCGTAAAAGAGCAATGGCATTTTCTTTTTTTACACTCTATCCTTCCAACCAAGTTGACAGCAGAGGAGGGATTGGAGTGTGATGTTTCTGAAAGATGGAGGGAGGGATGAGATGAAGAGAGGAGGGACAGGGAGGAGACTGAAGAAAGTGGTTTATTGATGGAGAAATATTTCTTCAATACAGCAAGTCAAGCATCCATTGTGCAATAACAACAAATTAAAGCACTGCCCCATGAAAATAGATCACAGCTCAACTAGATTAAGTGATAATTTAGATCTCAATTCAATAAGTGTGTGGCAAAGCAATTTAGATCCTCATAATGAATGGGAAATATAGACCATGCATGTCAACATCATTTGCATAGAAATGGCTTTTCATCTCTTTTCTTTATTGTGTGAATTTGACTCAAGCTAATACATTTTCTCAACGTAACCCAATGGAAATGGGTTTACAGTTTACTAGATTGGGTTTCTATCTCACAGGTTGTGGCAAGATAATGCTACAGAATCTACTTTAAACTGATTATAACCATTTGCAATTTGTTTCAGTTCTCATTTCCGGTTTGATTTAATTTCAGGATAAAGCACCAATAGCTTTTCAACCTGATCTGCTGTTTATTAATAGAAATGCTTCTTAGAGTTTGCCACAATAACTGTTCTAAAGTAAAATGTTTTTAAGCTCCAGAACAAATAATTTTGATCAAAAATTAGCTTATTTCTGCAGTTCAGGAAATTGCAGTGCTTCCTTTTAACTGTTCATAGAATATTTTAATAAAAGGCAAGATTTCACATTTTTTTTACTGAAGTACTTAAAAAATTAATTTGGGCCAACGATTCTTCCCAAGACACACACACACAAATTGGATGTGATACTTCAACATTTCTCAGATGCCACATTTAATAGAGGAAGCATTTCACCAATGCAATAACATGGATTTCTAGCACAGCTATAAGATCAATTGTGTTGGAACAACCTTGAGTCCCTTGCCTGATATCTGTTATGGGATTGATTTGCATAACAAAAGTAAGTGTCTTTCACAACACACACACACACACACACACACACACACACACACACTGGTAAACAGAAGAGAAAGGATGTGACATGAAAGCTGATGCATATTAAGCTGCACCAAAACAGCATAATGATGTTTCTAAAATCTTTGCCTGTCCCAGAGACACGAGATCCACATAAACGTGTATTAGCACCAGTCATGCCAGATTACACTCTGTGTTTGATTTGACCAATTATCTGCTATATCCTTAAAGATGCATCTAGCATAGTAATTCTATTCTGGTACCAGTGAATTTCATTGCACTCTATGTGTAATGATTCATGAGTTGGGAGTCTGTGTATCTTTGGCTGTGGATGATTGCTATAAAACAGCACTTGTTCATACATCTGGCTCTGGGCCACAGAAACTGTAAAAGACCAGTTCCATACTTAATGAATTTGTGGAGAGATTATATTAGTCTGCCATGGGCACACACGAGAGAGAGAGAGGAAGAAAGAGAGATTGATTTTGCATTGTTAATGAAGGCTGCCTTTAGAAATGCAAGGCAGTATCTTTGTCTTTTGAATGCTGGGTTATGTTTCTCTAAATCTGGCTCTTACCAAATAACCACTTTTTACAACTGTGGTGAAGGAAAGCATCTCGAAATGCACACCATGTTAAACATTGAGGTGGACGACCTACAACAGCAGAAGACCACATCATGTTCCACTTTCGTCAGCCAAGAACAGGCATGTGAAGCTACAGTGGGCGCAGTCACACCAAACTGGACAAAGTGCTGATTGAGATCATGTTTTTACATCATTCTGATATCTGATGTGAACATGAACAGATGCTCATGACCTGTTGTGCTGCACTGGACAACTGCCATATGATTGGCTGATTGGATAATTACATGAATGAATGAGCAGGTGTTCCTATTAAAGTGTCCACTATGTCTACACCTTTAAATGCTCAAGTATATAAAAGATCATGCAGTTTAAAAAAAATAATAATAATAATTTGGACTGGCATTTCAAAGCACTACCTGGGGGGGGGACGACATTGAAATGGCATTTGGCACAGGAAACTTGGCACGTCACATGCACATCACAGTTAATTGGTCTCATCTCACAACAATCTAATTTGTTAGCATGACAAGTTGTTGTTAAGAAGAAAGAGCAGTGGCAGGCTGATCAATTAGGCCAGTCTTTGCGGTCCATGCTGTAGGATGGTGCAGGCTCACAGGAACCTGGCAATGGCTAAAGTGAGCTTTGAGCATGCAGGTTCGTTTCTACACTGTCCCTGCTGGTCTGCACTGTCCGTCTGTTCATGCAGCCTCCTGACTGTGTCCCTAAAGCTGATGAATGGCTGTACCCTTGGTTCTGCTGCTCTCCTTGGGAAAAGGACAATCATTAGGCTCACAATCTCATCAGAGTAAAGCAGGACATGACAAATAGACTCTCCTTCTCTCAAACGTAGTATCCCTTTTATTTACTTAAAAAGTACATAACATTAAATAATCTGATTTATAAAACAATGAGAAATTACAGCTTTCTAATGTTTTTTAATTGCCTTTAAATGGGCTGTCAAATTAATGTGTGATTTGGGTTTTCTTTTTTTTAAGATCAACATACCGTCCAATATACATCATGCTGCAGCATTACTTGGAACTCAGATTCTGAGAGGAAAAGCATTGTAGCAATGGATTTCAAATGCTATGATCAGTTTTGATGAAACAACCTTGAATCCCTGGCATGATATCTGATAACTGATATCTCTGCTATCTTTCTCTTTCTGACTTCGTATCACATGATTATGAAACATAGAGTCTTCCATAGTTCCCTCTGAAAGGACTCTTTTATATTCATGCAATTGTTGTATGCTCCACACAAAGTTTCCTCTATGTTGCATAAAAATAGCTTGCACATAATGGCTAAAAAGCCTTTAACAGGCTCTGAAAATAGGCAGACACCAAAATGCTGCATCATTATCCATTTCACTTGTCATAATTTCTTGCATTACTTTTTAGCATTCCTATCTCCAGAATGTTTCTCTGTGGAAGGAGGTTATTTGCAGGATTTCTTGATGGGGTGTTAGCTCACTGCTGGTAATTAAACCCACTCCCAAACACTTCAGCACTGCCTGGCAGCTTGTTACATTTATAACTTCAGTAATGTGGTGTGTACTATGTACATGAACAAACACCACAGCAAACCCAGATTGGTCTTTTGTCAGAAACACTGCATAATTTGACCATTCCCCAAGCGTGGAGCTGTTAAGTATGTTCCTTGCTGAATTATGGATGGTCTGCAAAATGGGCAATAAAATATGAATGGCCGGTTTTTGTAGCCTTTGCTGCTCTTATGGGTGCAAATGTTAGATGTGCAGCTTCTGAGCTTTAATAATAATAAAAAAAAAATTGCTGCATTGGAAAGAGCATGGAGCCCTTCTGGGGCCCATCCATAAAAACATATGGCTACTGATGATCCTCTAAAATGCCTGTGCCTATGTTTACCTTTCTTTCAGGCATCCGTCTGTGTAGCATATTAAGTGTGGGTGTGTGATATATTTTTAGAGTGCTAATGCCAGTATATTTTAATCACTTGCTGTGTTCGATTTTTAGCCCATTTCTCAAATCTGCATTCCTGCACACGAGCCAATTTGCTTTTGGAGGTATGCCTTTTTTCCTTTTTATTTTCAAGTCATTATCATGAGCATTTTTGCCCCCTGTGCATCACATTGGCTAGACAGAGCATAAGGCAGACAGACACACAGACAGACAGCTGAAGGAGAAGCAGGAGAACAGTCTATTGTCTGTTTCATTGTGCTGGAAATGAAGCATTTGGTGTCCCTGCACATGGAGCTCCATAGGATATCATTTACCAGCCATGGCCAAGCAAAAACCCCAGTGTTACACAGCCACAACAGCCAGGCACACATTCGAGGTGGGGTATCAGGGTGTGTGTGTGTGTGTGTGTGTGAGAGAGAGAGAGAGAGATAACAGGATGTTGGGTGGAATAAGAATTACAAAGACACAGAATTGCTAAGGACAGAATTCATATTCTGGTATCATGCCAGCAGGTTAATAATGTTGTCCCAGTGCCCTCTATAACTCTTATCAGAACCTGGCTCAGTACCGTCTCATGTTATGCCCAAGATGCATGTTAAATTATTTTTCTCTGCAGATACTGTCAGGGCATGATGCTAAATTGCAAATGCAAGTTTGGAATGCAGAGAGTCACCTCTAGACAACTATGCTCAATAACGTAAATGAGTAACAAATGAGTTTTTACACTTATTGATCACACAGACAAACATACCCTGGCTCATATACAACCACGTTTCCAAATAAGTTGGGATGCTGTATAAAACTTTTTTTTTTTAATCAGAATGTGACAATTTGAAAATCATGGAAACCCTATATTTCATTGAAAATAGTACAAAGACAACACATCAAAGGGTGAAACTGAGAAAGCTTATTGGCTTTTTTTTTTAAATAAATAAGTGCTTATTGTGAATTTAGGACCAGCAAAAAGTTGGAACAGGAGCAACAAAAAACTGGATAAGTTGTCATCTCATCTCATTATCTCTAGCCGCTTTATCCTTCTACAGGGTCGCAGGCAAGCTGGAGCCTATCCCAGCTGACTATGGGCGAAAGGCGGGGTACACCCTGGACAAGTCGCCAGGTCATCACAGGGCTGACACGTAGACACAGACAACCATTCACACTCACATTCACACCTACGGTCAATTTAGAGTCACCAGTTAACCTAACCTGCATGTCTTTGGACTGTGGGGGAAACCGGAGCACCCGGAGGAAACCCACGCGGACACGGGGAGAACATGCAAACTCCGCACAGAAAGGCCCTCGCCGGCCACGGGGCTCGAACCCAGGACCTTCTTGCTGTGAGGCGACAGCGCTAACACCACCGTGCCGCCTGGATAAGTTGTGTAAAGTTAAAAAAAAAAGCTAATTTGGTTAATTGGCAAAGGTCAATAACATGATTAGGTATAAAAAGAGCATCCCAGAGAGGCGGAGTCTCTCAGAAGTAAAGATGGGGAGGGGTTCACCATTCTGTGAAATAGTGCAGTAATTTAAGAAGAGTCATCATCAGTGTAAAATTGCATAGAATATGGGGATCATCTATGGGACATAATATTAAAAGATTCATAAAATCTGGACAAATTTCTATGTAAGCGACAAGACCAAAAAAACAACATTGGATGCCTGTGATCTTCAGGCCCTCAGGTGACACTGCATTAAAAACAGACCTGATTCTGTATTCCAATCACTGTATGGGCTCAGGAACATTTCAGAAAACTGTCATCTGTGAAAACAGGTCATTACTGTAGCCACAAATCCAAGTTAAAACCATATATAAATAATATATAGAAATGCCACCATCTTCTCTGGGCCCGAGCTCATTTACGATGGATTGAGGCGAAGCAAAAAACTGACCTGTGGTCTGACAAATCGAAATTTTAAATTATTTTTGGAAATCATGGACACTGCATCCTCTGGGCTAAAGAGGAGAGGGACCATCCGTGTTGTTATCAGTGCACAGTTCAAAAGCCAACATCTGTGATGGTATGGAGGTGCATTAGAGCACCTGGTATGGGTAGCTTGAACATCTGGGAAGGCACCATTAATGCTGAATGATGTATACAGGTTTTGGAGTAACATGCTGCCATCTATTCTAGACAATATCTTTTTCAGGGAAGGCCTTGCTTATTTAAGTAAGACAATGTCAAACTGCATTCTGGATGTATTACAACTGCATGGCTCTGTAGAAAAAGAGTTCAGGTGCTAAACTGGCCTGCCTGTAGTCCAGACTTGTCTTCCATTGAAAACATATGGCTCATTATGAAGCACAAAATACAATAAGGGAGACCCCAAAATGTTGAGCAGCTGAAAACTTCTATCGGGCAATGTTATGGGATAACAAACATTTCATGTTCAAAACTACAGCAATTGTTTAGAATCAGAATGTATTGTCATTGTAATAAATACAACGAAATTAAAAGCGAACCTTAAAGTGCAAGATGACACATAAATAGAAACAAACAAATAAAAAAACCCCCACAAGACCACAAAATAGACTAATACTCAAAACATACAACACACATTCTCAAACATTTACAGAGTGTTGTTAAAAGTAAAGGTGATGCAACATAGTGGTAAACATGCCCCTGTCCTAACTTTTTATTTATTTATTTATTTTTTAATCTGTTGCTGGCATCAAATTTGAAATGAGTATATATTTTTCAAAAAACACTAAACGATTTCTCCGTTCCAACATTTAATTTGTTGTTTTTGTACTATTTTCAATTAAATATGGGGCTTCCATGATTTTGTAAATCATTGCATTCTGTTTTTGTTTTACACAGCATCCCAGCTTTTTTGGAATTGGGGTTGTATGAAAACAGTAGTGTGGGCAGGGAACGTACTGTTGCTCCTTCTGTTTGTATCATTTTAACCATTATTACAACTATTTTTTGTCTATAGAAGTTCCTCAAATGAATTCTAATGCATTTTAGGCTACTCAGCAATTCTATACTGTTTTCGGAGTTAATGCAAATACAGAGGGTGTGTATGTTTTAATACAGATTTGTCTGCTGGATCTATGAGAATCATTCTGCAGAGCTCATTAGCAAGAACTAAATGGGCAAATGTACACACAGGAATGAGGAGACTTGGATGTGAGCAACATGGTGTAAATTGTGTTTGTGTGGGTATGGGCAAACAGAGCATTAGGCAGTTTGGCATTATTTAGAGAGATGTGATATTAATGAAGCAAGGGCCACTGTGCTTTCACCACACCACTAAAGCCACTGTAATGGACTGATAAAATACTCTGGACCTCAGGACTACAAGTGTGTGTGTGTTGAGGTGTAAACTAAATAGCTGTGTTAGTGTTTGAGACAAGGGGCAGTTGGTTAGTAGCGCAGGTCTGGAATAATAAAAAGCTTCGGCAAGATTTGGGTTTTGTTGCTTTGCTTTTGAGTGTAAGAAAGTGTGTTTTATATATATATATATATATATATATATATATATATATATATATATATATATATAAAATGGTGTCCCTGTTAAGGGGGTGGGGGATTTCTGACATGGTGGTATTTTCTTGGATGTAATGGGAGGCCAACTCCTCAGGCCTGGCTCTACATGGTTTGTCATACACGTTGAGATAATGACCCATCTGCTACTGCATGATGATCAAACAGCTTGATGCATAAGAGGGAGTGGGTGTTGAGAATATTGTCAAAATATGAGTTTAACAAAGCCATGGTTCCATTCCAGGAGACCTACTGCTCTCTAGAGGTGATTTCTAGTATTACCCAGCAGCATCATTGCTGTCAATTAATAATAACTATACATAAATATACTGTATATGTAATCATTGCCTGGTAAAACATTATGTATGTTTTAGATGTTCATTTGTTGTATTGATCTGTTTGACCTTAAGTCTGTATCACCACTTAGCCTTAGCTTAGCTTTCCATATAGCCTCAACTTAGAGAGACAAAGCAGAAACAGCATAAATATGTTCTTGAGTGCATTTGTTCATCACACCATCAAGATGGCCCTGCATTTTTCCATTTTTAGACTTCAACACTATGATCGTTGACCTACTCAAGCAGCTCAGTGTGATCCCTTCTGTGTGCAACAGGATTGATTATTTCCGCATCTCATACCCCGTAGCACTTGTGCACCGCTGGCCTGTGTGCTCTCTCCTTCAATATAGTCCCCTGTCATGACTAAAATGTTATGACCATAACCTGGTTTTACTCTGACCACTTGCAGTGTCATATAAAGTTCAAATAGTTACTGACAAATCTCTGTGTGAACAATAGGGACACTGGACAGCTGGGATGGGTAGTTAGCCTGTGCGGGATAAGCAAATGAATAAAATGTCCTCTTCTCTACTCTCCAGAGAGCAATGCCCATTGTTGCACCCTATTAATTTTCATTTGATTTAATTGAATCAAATTCAATTTCATTTGTATAGTGCTTTAGACAGTAAGACAAAGCAGCTTTGCTTACAGTAAATATCTGGCTTTTGCTCTAGATCCTTCATGAGGCTACAGTAGTAAGGAAAATCATCCTGAGGAAAAAAAAGGGGGGGGGGGGGGGGTGCGCTGGGTGGCACTGGATAGTGAGATTATGTTTATCACAGTGAACAATCAAATAGTGAGCAGTTTAAGAAGCAAACAGTATGAATCTGTCAAGTTGTCTAGGTTTGTAGATGACATTTAACTTGTTTGGGCTTATTTCAACTACAAATGATTCTACGTACATGCCAGCAGGAGGCAAAACATCATGTTATAGTACACAACCTAGCACGTATGACACAAAACTTGTGGCAATAGTTATTTATGGTCATTGTAAAAACAGTAGAAGTGGAGTGAGATTCAGCGCTTCTCAGTCAGAAGACTACAGTCATCCAGAATCCTATAGAACCATAAATAGGACCACTACAATTACAAAGCAAACCCAACATTGCATGAACTCGTGGTGTCAATTTAAGAAATTAATGTTGTCAAATGTTCTGCTGTTCCAGTTCTTTATAACCACAATTAAATCAGACATTACACCCGTTATTTCCATCAGATTCAGCTCTGCATCGCTTAGAAATTACACCACACTGAGTGTTATGCAGATTGAATAATTTGCTAAAGCTTCCTACCCTTCACAGACCTGACTTCTGAACTGTGGAAGATTCCTCACACCCTAATACTTCCTCTTCCAGGCTTTTCCTGCCTTTAAGACTGAAGCTGACTTTCAGTCAGCACCCATTCCATATCGTCCTCTAAAACAAGGAGGCATTAACCATGCACAAAATCTGATATTATGATGTATATAAAAACAACACGATGCATAATCTGACTGTATGTATCCTGGACCAATGAAATTATGAAACTACAGGATGAAAAGGAACATTTGTAACCCCGAGGGATGGATGTCATGTTTTGACAACAGCTATTACATCATTAACCACTGGGGAAAAAAAAAAATCAGGAAAGTGCCTCGTGGCCAAACAGATCCTGTGAGAACAGTTTTTTATACTGCAGGCCTCTATTTGATAGTATCTGGAAATAAACAACATGGCAGTATAGATTAAGTCCAGAAAATAAATTTAACATAATATGAAGACACATAAAATACAACACACACAAAATAAAAACCTGCAGTGTTGATCATAAGTTTAAGACCATCATCCTACATGCAGCTGTACCCAGAGACAGTGCGTTTAATGACATAGCTGTGATGTCTCACGCACTGGCAGATCCACTCTTTATAGTAAAATACATCAATCAGAGCCTCCAGGCAGACTGCCATGGAAATGCCATATGCCGTCATGCCCAGTTTAAATGAGCTCTGGATGCCCACCAAGACTCTGGAGCATTGTGCTGCTGGCAGCTCTGGTCAATGAGCCCTGGGACTGTGATGCAGAAGGACAGCTCATCAGTATTTAGTGTTCATCCTGTGCCTTTTCAGGAATTTTTCCTTGCCTCTAATTTTGCTCCTCTACTGAGTCCCTTTCCGGGGCCTCAGTTTTAATTCATCCATCCCTTCTCCCTATTTGAACACTGCCATTATGTGTTCTATTGCTCACACAAATTTAGTGAGCTGATAGATACTCCCAGCTATCGGGTTGCTTAGTAACGTTTCTTGATTTCCCATCGAAATCAAAAGTCGTTGTTAATTAAGTCAAGTGGCCAAGCAGTGCAGACTTCAGAGATCTTATTGCCAATAGCTCACAGGTTTTGTGAGTCATCTGTCTTTAGACTGGGCCAGACCCCATGAGGGGTTGCAGGCTTTTACAAGTCCCACAATGTTGCAGTGTAACTGCTGATAGCTGTCTCTCAGGATTCTGCTTTATAGAATTGAACAGTTTGCAGCTGTTAAGAGTACACAGTGCACTACTCATAAAAGGACTACATGCTTTAAAAAAAAAAAAAAAATTCTCCATTACCCTTTAGTGATTTTAAAGCTTAAAAATGTACACACAATTGTTTGCCTTGATGATCTTTGACAACAATTAACCCTTGTTCTGTTCATTACTTAATAATACATATACTTTTCACAAGGTCAATCACCAGGACATCTCTCTTGATTTTCATTTGATTGGCACACAAAGAAAATATACTCCTAAAAATTATTAAGTGCTTGTCTCTAGCTATTGTTGTTATTTATCGAGCATGTAAATTCAGGATTATTCTTCTCATTCTGACGTTTTCCGACAGCCCCATAGACCTGCACTGTTTTCACAAAATAAACTTTCCTGACAAATTGTTTTATGTATTATTTTTTTCCCATGCTGGCCAGAAAATAAGTGAAGACGACCGTCACTCTACCGCTAACCATGCTAGCACAAAATGCAGCACAGAAAGAGTGATGGTGTTTCTTCATCAGCAAGCAGCACTGTCACTGATGAAAGACAACCATTAAGGAAATTAAATCTCTCTATCTCTCTCGTACAGAATTTGGGAAGAAGACATGAAAAACAAAAACTCCTTCTACACCATAATTTTAGAATGAGAAAGTATACAGAATATTGAAGAGGAATGGGGGGGAATTTCGATTAAGTGAAAAATGGGAACAAAATACTTTATAAACACTGGCATATAGATTAAATATGCAGTTAAGTTTTTATGGTCACTTTAATAATTTTCTGTAACACACTTTAGTGCTTATTTTAAGGCCTAGTTAACATTGAATTTAAAGCAGCCAAAAATAACATTACTGTAATCCACAGTAATCCTTTTTCTCTTTAATACTGTGTTGCTCTACAATTTAGAATTATATTGCATAAATATTGTAGCTGTATTTATACATTTGTGAATGAAGAACATTAATTTCATTCACATGAAATGTATGGCGCTGAAGTTCTTTCTTTGATTCTTCTGTTTAGTTCAGATCCAAACTTTAGTTAGTCTAGGTTAAGTTATAATGGACTGATTGGATTACATGTTTTCTACTGTAATAATTTTGTATTTTAGTTTGATAATTAATAAGTAATAAAATAAATTTTAAAAGAAGATAAGCGCAAAAAGTGGTTTCTCAATCTCTCAGCCTTGCTTAGTCAGTAGTTCAGATTGAGCCTCTGAGTCCTGAAATGGGTTTGTTCAGACCTTCTGGTTCTGAAGAGCTCTTCCTGCAGGATTCTAATCCTCTTAAACATTCCTTCTGTAGCATTATATGTTTAAGTCTCAATGGCTATCATTCATAATTACAGTCTATATTAATTACAACTCAGGACTCCACTTGAATCTTACAATAATAAATACATTTACATACAGTATTGGTCAAAATTTGGACACACTTTGCCTACTCATTCAATGAGTAAGTATGTCCAAACTTTTGGCTGGTCCTGTATCTTAACTTTCCCTTTAGAGGTTTTCCTATCACGTATGTATTTACACATTTCACATAAAATTGTACCATACAATGAACTGAATGAAAACTTTTTTTTTTTTCTTGCAGGTGCTAAAGCTACAAATGGCCCTATAGGCATCTGAATGAAAATCAACATATTGTTATTTGCATCTTAATACTTCTTATTACATCTTAAGAAAGACCAAAATTAAAAAAAAAAAAGTACATCTGGAATGAATCTGCAGCTCGGTTCTGTTTGTAGTCTGTTGGCTTTGTTTAGTTGGCTACCAGCAAAAATAAATAAATAAGCCTAATCAATAGATTTTGGATTAAATTGGGCTAAAACTATACCGTTCGACCATTTATAAGTCATTCAAACCTCTTGTTTGTTTTCAATGTCAACATACAGTAGGGGAGAGAGGGGAGACTTGGGACAAGTTTTCAGCTTTTGTAGATTGTGTGAAATTCTTTGCATGTAGAGTCACATTCATACTGCATTAGAAAGTATTTACTATACCCTCTTACCACAACATGGTCCATGGTCCATTAGTGGGCCGCGAAGCACCCTCAAGTGGGCCATAATTTCTTTTTTTTTTTCCAAGTTGAAACTAATTTTTACTCCTAGTAGGGTACAATTGCTGGGTTGCATTCAATGTCACATCTGCCTCATTAAGCTACAGTCACACTACAGCTCACGATGCTTTAAGATGGGTTATCAACGAAAATGAGGCATTTTGGTGGCAATGCATGGTGATATACACATGAGCTAAAAGTTGTGGTCACACAGCAGGTGAACACTTGACTGTCAACCCTTCGCGCACTTGAGTCTGGCACAGCTTGAGCAGCCTCGCATGCTTACGGAGTGTGTTGGGACCCAGTCGTTATGGGAAACACCTGATACTGATTTGAGCGCAATCAGCACATGCAGATATGGACGCTGTTTTCATGGAGCTTATGCAAAGTATCATTATCACTGTCACATTTGTTTCTAGCCATGTTTATAACCCTGTTTAAATGGACTCTGCTTTATGATTCTGCTTTCTGTTTTGCTTTTATTTTTGTAAATATCACACCTGCTAATAAACACTCTTCCTGTACTTAGATTTGTCTACCGCTGTCTATCTTGTAGTGTTCTGATCCCCAGATCTTTAACCCAGCCACGTATAAAAAGTTGTATGCCTCCATACTCTTCCAGGTTTTCATTGGTTTGTCCATATAGAACAATGTCTGCAGTACCAGGCAGTTTGAGATGTCGGGGAACTCAATGGATGGATAATTTTCCAACTCGTAGGAAAAATTCTTCTTTAGATTAGATTAGATAGAACTTTATTGATCCCTTTGGGCGGGTTCCCTCAGGGAAATTAAATTTCCAGTAGCATCATTCCAGGATAAACAGAGAATAGAAATAGAGAAAAACTTCTAGATAAATTAAATTAGGTATTTGCATATACAAATATTAAAAAAGAATAAGATATGGGGAAGAGGAAGAGGGAAAAAAGTCCAACAGAAGAGGTATTGCACATTGTCCAGTATTGCTTATTGTCAGGCTAGGCTACTGCCTAGCCTGACAATTCTTTGTTAGCATATAAGGATCAAATCCCACTGAGTAGTTTCTATCCACTTCTTTGGAGTGAACTTCTTGGTTTTAGTAAATTGCTTGTTTGCTGTACACAAACATGGCAATAAGTTCTTGTGTTAATGGACCAGACTCCACTTTTGGATCACATACTTGCCACCCCTCCCAGTTTCAGCGGAAGGCTCCCGATTTTAGCCTCCGCCTCCCGATCGTATTTGTTAAAAACTGGATAATCTCCCAGTTTTGGGAAATCCCTACCGCCAAGTTAAAAATACTCCTGATTATGTCCAATCAGAATCGTATGAGAAACACTGCTGATGTCAACTGATTTTTAACCAATCAACAAACAGAACGACAGTCACTTTCACAATGTAGGATTCACCCAGGCTGTCCGACATTTTTTACAAGCAGTCATTCATCATGGCCACTAAACCAAATACCAAATGGCAAAAATATGAATGCAAATACCAGGTTGCATGCGGGAATTAATTTCCATGGATAAGCAAATGTTTGACCAGCCAGACCAACGCATTTTGCAAGGTAAGACTACAAAGCGATTCATTTATCCCAATTATTCAATTGCAATTAAATTATCCCAATCTTATGGTGGGGTAAAAGCAGGTAAATTACACATTCTTCAAAACTACAATAGGTCATTCACACCCTTTTATGTAAATTCTTAATGCTATCTTATTTTTTAATTAAAAATAGTTGATAATGTGTGTATGTAACAAGTACTTATGAGACACTGAAATTAACTTAAGATTTATATTATGTTTTGTATTTTTTTGTAGTAAGAAGTATAATTATATTGCATATACAGTAGGATCTGCACCTCTGTATCAACGAAATCTTCTTGTTTTGGCTGCTCCCCATTAGGGGTCGCCACAGCGGATCTTTCGTTTCCATTGCTCCCTGTCTTCCACATCCTTCTCTACCACACCTGCCACTTTCATGTCCTCTCTCACCACATCCATGCATCTCCTCTTTGGCCTTCCTCATTTTCATGTGCCTGGCAGCTCCATCCTCAATATTCTCCTTCCCACATGCTCTGCATCTCTTCTCAGGATGTGCCCATACCATCTCATCTCATCTCTCTTAGCTTAATTCCCAAGCTCTCCACATGTGCTGTCCCCCTGATGTGCTCGTTCCTTATCCTGTCCAACCTTGTTACTCCCATCGCAAACCTTAACATCCTCAACTCCGCCACCTCTAACTTTACCTCCTGTCTCTTCGTTAAGGGTACGGTCTCCAATCCATACATCACAGCTGGTCTCACTACTATCTTATACATCTTACCTTTCACTTTTGCTGGGACTTTCCTATCACAAATGACTCCCGAAATCCTTCTCCAACTGCTCCACCCTGCCTGCACTCTCTTTCTCACCTCACTATCGCAGCCCCCATTTTCCTGCACAGTTGACCCCAGGCACTTGAATTCACAAAATATAAACAAAATATATTTATCATATTGAAATGTTTTTAACTCTTGAGAATTTCTTTTTGCAGTTGTGTCGCAGAAATTTTAGCATCAGCCATGGTGGAAAATATGATGCCAAAAAGCATGCTATGACATCCATGCATAAGACAAATGAGAAGGCAGAAACTTTGATGAGTGTATTTGAATAGTGTGGTAGTGTCTTAGTGCTATTTTGAATTTATGTTTGAAAGTTTACAAGCGAAATTATAAACATTCTTCTAAAGCACCACTTGTGTTGTTTTCTGTGGGTCTCTGTATGTATACAATATTCAGGCATGAGATTTTTCAGCTAAAAATCTGATTTAAGACTTCCCTTTCATTGTTATTATATTAAAATTCAAGACAAGAGTATTATTTCAGATTTTTCACTCTCAGCTCTCTCATGCCTGATACATGAATCCCATAACCTATAGTAATTGATGGAACAATATCAACAATTCAAAAACTCTTTAACTGTATAAATTTCAAATGGTTTGCAATTAATTGGGATCCACGGTTTTTATCGTTTCAACCGCACATCATACCCTTGTCCAATTGAAAATGTCATTCACGCACTTTTCTCCCCCATGAGAATTTTGAAAAGTTGGCAAGTATGGGATCATTAATCCCTTTTGACTGAGAATGTCCTGCATGCATGGTTTTATGTTGGCTTCTGGCACATCCATACAGTTTTAAATACAATTTAAAACAGTTTGTTTTTATTGCATTTATTTAATTCCTGGGCTCCCACCTGTAACAGGGAGTGATGTTACATCCCACTAATACACTTTACAATCGATTATTAGATTCTAATAGAATAGATGAGCCAAAATAATTGGGGATCTTCTTTAATGAGCTCTGACTTGTTAAAAGTATGAATAGGTGGGTCTTAAAGTAGAAAAGGTTGAGAACCCCTGCATTACACCATAGGATGGAGGTGGACTGCAAAGTAGAAAATACAAGTTTTGGTTGATGAAAATATGTAATTGCACAGACCTTGCTGCAGTGTCCAGCTTCGTGGTTCCAAACGTAGTAGGTTCTTCCAAGGGGCAACGTCCTAACTTCTGATGTAATCTAAAACCTGATTGGCTGAAATTACTTTATGGGGGAAATACAAACTGTCCCCAGTCTCTCCATCCCCAGTCTCCCCGCTCTCTCCTATTTATACACTTTTCTAACCAGCTTTTCTCACTGCTGCACCCTAGTGATGCTTCATGTGCGGACGAATCGACTCTTTGAGCAGGTTATATTAGATGAACATTGACTCTCTTATCTTATTGTCGTTGTCCTTTATCGATGTAAGCAATGCTGTTATTTTGATAATGTGATTTAATTAAAATGTGTACATCAGAAGCTCTTTTCAGTAGCATTTGGTTTGTGTGAATGGTGAGAGCCTGTGTTTAATTCTCTCAGTTGTGTGTGTGTGTGTGTGTGTGTGTATATATATATATATATATATATATATATATATATATATATATACACAAAGTACCAGTAAAATAAATAAATTATATATAATATAATTTATTTATTTTACTGGTACTTTTAAGTACATAGCTAAGTTAAATACATTCATTTAACAAATGAATTGTGTAATAATGTTATTTTGTTATTTAGAAGGTAGTGTAACATTTTATTAAATAATTTCAGCCATAGTTAAACAAAGAACAACAATCACTGCTCAAAATATTGCAAACTCTCCCGTTTATTTAAAAAAAAATGGTAACGAGCCATTTGGGAGCTGAAAGAGTCGGCTCTTCATGTTGAACTGAGCCGGATAGCCTGATTCACTGAAAAGAGTCGGCTCTTAATGGAGAACTGAGCCGAATAGCCTGATTCACTGAAAAGAGTCGGCTCTTCATGGTGAACTGAGCCGAATAGCCTGATTCACTGAAAAGAGTCGGCTCTTCATGGTGAACTGAGCCGAATAGCCTGATTCACTGAAAAGAGTCGGCTCTTCATGGGGAACTGAGCCGAATAGCCTGATTCACTGAAAAGAGTCGGCTCTTCATGGTGAACTGAGCCGAATAGCCTGATTCACTGAAGAGTCGGCTCTTCATGGTGAACTGAGCCGAATAGCCTGATTCACTGAAAAGAGTCGACTCTTCATGGTGAACTGAGGCGAATAGCTTGATTCACTGAAAAGAGTCGAAATTGAGCGCGAGCATACAGCTGCACTGGCCACACCCCCTTAACTGGGCAACTGAGCTGGAGAGAGCTTAAGGTCGTCTTCTGATTGGCTGCAGCATAGCAACGGCACTTTCATTCGTAACCCTTTCACTGCTGGAAGATTTTAGGCCTGTGTTATCTGTAACTCAACTGAAATATGGGTTACATAACATGAGTGCAGTTTTGACCCCGTGATATCGGACCTTAATAAGAGCCTTTTTTAAACGATGCTAATATGAAGTGAAACGACCCCAGCGTTATAGAGCTGTTTGCACACTAACAAACTCTGACTGAACTGTCATTCAAATGAAGGCAGGATCACTGTCTAATGTATGTTTTTAGCTTACTTAGTGCATTTTCCTCAAGCCTTTAATCGATCCAGCCACAAATCTAGCAAGAAAATTAATATTAAACTGTTAAAGAAGGGAAGGAAAAAAGGTAGTAAAGCTGATCCTCCACAAGAGCCTGCCTGAACCTTCTACACCAGGGGTTCTCAAACTTTTCTACTTCGAGGCCCACCTATTCATACTGGTAACGAGTCGGGGCCCATTAAAAAAGATCCCCAATTATTTTGGCTCATCTATTCTATTAGAATCTAATAATCTACTGTAAGGTGTATTAACGGAATGCAACATCACTCCGTTACAGATGGGAGCCCAGGAATTAAATAAATACAATAAAAAACAAGCTGTTTTTAATTGTAGGTATTGTATTTAAAACTGTATGGACGTGCCAGAAGCCAACATAAAACCATGCATGCAGGACATTCTCAGTCAAAAGAGATTAATGATCCAAAAGTGGAGCCTGCTCGATTACCCCAAGACCTTATTGCCATATTTGTGTACAGAAGACCAAAAAGTACACTCAAAAGAAGTGGATATAGAAACCACTCAATGGGATTAGATCCTTACATGTTAACAAAGAAGGATTTTTTCCTACGAGTTGGAAAATTATCCATCCATTGAGTTTCCCAAAATCTCAAACTACATGGTGCTGCAGACATCATTCTACACTGACAAACAGATGGAAACCTGGAAGAGCATGGAGGTGTACAACTTTTTATATGTGGCTGGGTTAAAGAGCTGGGAATCAAAACACTACAAGGTAGATGGATCTACGTAAGTGCAGGAAGAGTGTTTATTAGCAGGCGTGTTATTTACAAAAGCAAAACAGAATGCTTTAAACAGCGTTATAAACATGGCTAGAAACAAACATGACCGTGATAATGATGATACTTCACAAAACCTCTGTGAAAACAGCGTCTGAATCTGTGCTTTACTGATTGCATTCAGTATCAGGTGTTTCCTATAATGACTGGGTCCCAAGTGCCACTCAAATCAAGTGTTCACCTACAGTGTGACCACAACTTTTAGCTCACGTGTATGTTGCTACCAAAATGCCTCATTTTCATCAATAACGCATCGCAAAGCATCGCGAGCTGTAGTGTGACCTACAATGTAGTGTAGCTTAATCAGGCCAATGTGACGTCGGATGCAACCCAGCAGTTGTACCCTACTATGAGTAAAAAATTAACTTCAACTTGAAAAAAAATTTCATGGCCCACTAATGGGCCGTGGCCCAGTGGTTGAGAAACACTGTTCTATACCATCAAAACAATTAGCCTAATACACTATTATAATTTTAAAAGGACACACCAGTAACCTAATTCTCAGCTATGATCTTAGCTTGTTAAATATTTCATCCCTTTCATTACTTTTACTTGTTACTACCATTTATAATGGCACATTTGGCATTATAGAAAAGAAAGATCTTTTGAACTCTTGATTCTGAATATTACTAGTTTTTCTACTTCTAGAAAACAAAACATATTCACACCTCCTATAATTTAAAAGGACACATTGGGCGGCACGGTGGTGTCATGGTTAGCACTGTCGCCTCACAGCAAGAAGGTTCTGGGTTCGAGCCCAGCAGCCGGCGAGGGCCTTTCTGTGTGGAGTTTGCATGTTCTCCCCGTGTCTGCGTGGGTTTCCTCCAGGTGCTCTGGTTTCCCCCACAGTTCAAAGACATGCAGTTAAGTTAACATGGGGCAGCCTTGGGCTGAGGTGCCCTTGAGCAAGGTACCGAACCCCTGACTGCTCCCCGGGCGCTGTAGTGTGGCTGCCCACTGCTCTGGGTGTGTGTGCGTGTGTTCACTGCTTCAGATGGGTTAAATGCAGAGGATGAATCTCACTGTGCTTGAAGTGTGCATGTCACAAATAAAGGTTTCTTCTTCTTCTTAATGGATATCTGAATTTTCTGATTTCTTACAGAATCTCTTTTTGTCTACTGACAAAACAGTAAGTATTGGCTATTTTAAAATTTCTATGGAGAATGAAAATTAATCTTGAAGGATAGCATTTGTGTCAAATCTGGATTCTGTTTGTGGTACTTATGTCCTAAGCCCCATTCATCAGTTGAATAACACTACAGATCTACGCTCATGGAGCACTTTATTAGGACCACTGCACTAACACTGGGTCTCACTTTGCTCTTAAAATAGTCTCAATTCTTCATGGCATGGATTCCACAAAATGTTGGAAACATTCCTTTGAAATTCTGGTCCATGTTGACATGATGCACCACATAATCCCTGCAGATTTTTCAGGTGCACTTTCATGCTGTGAATCTCCTGTTCTACCACATCCCAAAAGTGTTTTACTGGATTCAGATCCGGTGACTGGGAAGAACACTGAACTTATTGTCATGTTCATGAAACGAGTTTGAGAGGACTTTTGCTTTGTGAGACGGTGCCTTATCACGCTGGAAGTAGCCATAAGAAGATGGTAAATTGTGGCTATGAAGGGATGCACATGGTCAGCAACAATACTCATATAGGCTGTGGCATTCAGGTGGTGATTGGTTGGAATAAATGGGCCCAAAGTGTGCCAAGAAATCATTCCCTACGCTATTACACCATTGTACACATTTTTACAAAGTGGTTATCTGAGTTACTTTCACCTTTTTGTCAGCTTGAACCAGTCTGGCCATTCTCTGTTGACCTCTCTCATCAACAAGGCATTTCCATCTGCAGAGCTGCTGCTCACTGGATAGCTTTACTTTATTGCACCATTCTGAGAACTCTAGAGACAGTTGTGTGTGAACATCTCAGGAGATCAGCAGTTATAGAAATACTCAAACCAGCCTGTCTGGCACCAACAATCATGCCATATTTAAAATCACTGAGATGATATTTTTATCCCATTCTGATGGTTGATGTGAGCATTACCCAAATCTGCTGGCACATATCTGCATTTTATTGCACTGCAGCCATATGATTGGCCGATTTAGATAATTGCATGAATAAACTGGTGTACAGGTGTTCCTAAAGAAGTGCACAGTGAGTGTAATTCTGATTCTTGGGATGAGTATTAGCAAGGTACTTATATTTTCAAGTATATTTTCAAGTTGAAGTTAATTTCCCTTAACAAAGCTGTATTTGACAACTGTCTTATCTGTTTTGAATTTCAGGTAAATACAAATTCTAACACTACATAAGAAATATGTACTTGCATCACTTAGCTTCAACACTCACTATGAACTATGCAGTGTGATAGATTCCAGCTTGTGTGGTTAAATATATCCATAAGATCTGCCTTGCAGTGTAGCACCTTTCATGTGAGAAAAACAATAATTAGAATATCCATCCCTTGGTACAATGAACAACTTCATGTCCTCAAACAAATCTACTGACAGTGTGAAAGAAGATGGTTGAAAAATAAGCTGGTCTTCCAAGAAAACATGGTAAGAATCTGTAAATGTCAGATACAGCAGCACTACTATGCAAAATGGAAGCCTTTGTAAGATAGATGAAATATGGAATGAATAGATCTTCCTTCTTTTAAAATTCTGGAGAAAAAAAATACTGATGTTGGGTTTTTTAAAAAGCTTCAGCTAGCTTAGAATGCAGCAATCCACATCTTTACCAGTAAAATAATATTAATCTATTCTTATTCAAACTACACTGGTTACCCTTGAAGTTCAGCATTGACTTCAAAATCCTGCTCATGACATTTACTCGTAAAGCTCTGAATGGTTTCAGAGGCCCACTGTTAATCCCAATCCTCTGTTGCAGCTCAGCCTATGTCTCTCTCTCTCTCTCTCACTCATTACATGTCGATCCTGAGACACCAATGATGCTGACCTCTCCTGCTCTTTGGACCTGCCTGATCCATCCTATATTTAGGCGAATGTATAGATATAGTGTCTTAATGTTACTTAATTAAAAGTGGAAATATTAAGGCAAAAATTGGTTGCAAAATGTTGCTACTTTAAAATGTATTCAAGTAATAAAAACTGAAAAGTAAAGGTTTTATAACCAATGAAAATAATGCCATGTTTTCATGTAAAAAGTTAATTCCTTTTAGAGGAAGCCATGGCCTAATGGTTAGAGAAGCAGCTTTGGGACCAAAAGGTCACCAGTTTGATTCCCTGGACCAGCAGGAATGACTAAAGTGCCCTGGAGCAAGGTAAGACCAAAAGCATCTGCTAAATGCCTGTAATGTTAGAAGAGGATTCTCATTTTAAAAGCAACTATGTTTTGCCTGAAAAACATAAACCAGTCTCTGTACATTTGCTGGTCATATGCATGGCTAATGCTACATAGTTACCTCGCCCGGGACAGAGTCCACCAGGGGGCGAGGTATTGTTTTCGGTGGGGTTTCTTTGTTTGTTTCTTTGTTTTTTTGTTCGCAACATGACGGGATGGCTGGACCAATCTTCATGAAACTTTCAGGATAGATGGACATTGGTCTCAAATAGAACCTCCAACATTTTGAGGGTCCTCCCGTCAAAATCATAGTTATTACAGATTTACTACATATGTAAGGAAATCTTAGCTCCTCTGAAAGAAAGAAGAAAAGCACAACTTTATTCATCACACACTTGTGAAATTTCCTCTCTGCATTTAACCCATCTGAAGCAGTGAACACACATGCACACACATGTGAGCAATGAGCACACACACATACATACCCAGAGCAGTGGGCAGCCATGCTAACAGCGCCCGGGGAGCAGTTGGGAGTTAGGTGCCTCGCTCAAGGGCACCTCAGCCCAAGGCCGTCCCATATTAACCTAACCTGCATGTGTTTGGACTGTGGGGGAAACCAGAGCATCCGGAGGAAACCCACACAGACACGGGGAGAACATGCAAACTCCACACAGAAAGGCCCCTGCCGGCCGCTGGGTTCGAACTAGAACCTTCTTGCTGTGAGGCGACAGCGCTAACCACTACACCACCGTGCCGCCCAAGAGCTCTTTAGTTGCACTTAAAAACAATCAATCAAACAAACAAACAAACAAAAAATTGCTACCAGGCGAGGTTTGTTTTGCCTGGTAACACTTGTTTGCTAGTGAATTAATCAGAAATAAAATATCCTATAAGTAACCAAAATTTGCTGTTAGCTAGAATTTGACTTCTTGTCTGGCCAGTTACATCGCTACTCGAATCAATGCTAGTCTGACCTGGCACACAAAAACAGACTAACTTACTGAAATGAATGTGAGCAAATTAGCAAAACTTTTCTCAGTGCAGATTCAAATTAGATGGACTTTATGCCTTCTAAGGAGGCAAAGAAGACATTTCATTTGCTTACTGCAACATACTGAAACATTTTATTGAGATTCAGCCAGGTGCATTCATCCTCAGATTCAATAGTGGGGTCTGGTGGCTTCTCCATATCCAGTTGCAGATAGCTATAGCACTAACTCTATTGTGTAGGGTGAAAAGGTCACTGCAGATGGTGAACTGACATAATTCTTGGAAATGTTTTCACCACTAATGAAGTTACTTGGATGCTAAACTGAAATGACTGAATGCAAAACTGGGCCCATTTGATTGATAGCCTGTACAGTATACAGTCATAGGCTGGATGAGAAGAGACCATTTTGATTTGCAATGACTACCTTTACAAAAAAGGTAAGGAAAAAAAGTAAGTTTTATTGGAAATAGTGTTTAAGAAATGTTGTGATTTTCATAGTGGAATTAGAAAACCAATTAACCAGTAGACTATAGCTATTTGTCCTACGTGGATTTTTTAATGTTGTATTTATTTATTTATTTATTTATTTGAGTGCAAAAACATTTTAGGTTTCCAAACATGAGTTTTCCAGCACAAAGTTAAGTGTTACAGAGAAATGTTCGTATGTCAGTAAAGAAATGCAGAATATTACATAAGAGACCACTTATCAGACAAAAACATAATGAAGGCTGTTGGGTTTAACTGCAAAAATAAGAAGGAAATGTGACAAAGTCTTCAGAAGAACTGTGGTTGGTTCTGCAAGATGCTCAGTAAAACTTAACAGATAATTTCTTTATAAAACAGCACAAATTGTACCTGAGATGACAAGAACAAAGGGTCATCACACCAAATATTGACTTTGTTTAATTTACTGTTTACTGCTTTTTGAAGTAGTCTACTTTTTTAAGTGGAAACATTTAATTTCCTTATTTTTGAAGGCATCTTTGCTTTACAGCATTTATTTGCATGTGCTTATAGACTTTTGCACAGCACTGTATATATACACTGATCAGCAATAACTTTAATACAGGTGAAGTGAATAACATTGATTATCTCATTACAGTGGCACCTGTCAAGGGGTGGGATATATTAGGCAGCAAGAGAACAGTCAGTTCTCGAAGCTGATGTGTTGGAAGCAGGAAATGGGCAAGCGTAAGGATCTGAGCGACTTTGACAAGGGCCAAATTGTGATGGCTAGATGACTGGGTCTGAGCATCTCCAAAATGGCACATCTTGTGAGGTGTTCCCGGTATGCAGTGGTTAGTACCTACCAAAAGTGGTCCAAGGAAGGACAACCGGTGAACCAGTGACAGGGGCATAAGGCTCACTAATTCGCATGGGGCACAAAGGCTAACCCATATGGTCCAGTCCCACAGAAGAGATACTGTAGCACAAACTGCTGAAAAAGTTAATGCTGGCCAAAACAGAAAAGTGTGCAAAAATCTTAGACTTTTTTTTCATACAAACATTGTTATAGATTTCTATTTATGACTTCTACATTATCAAGTCAGGACAAAAACATTTTAGATTCCAAACGTTCGTTTTCTAGCACAAAATTAAATGTTGCATATTACATAAGAGAGTACTTTTCAGATTAAAAAAAGAAAACATAATGAAGGCTACTGGGTTTTGCTGAAAAATTAAGAAGCAAGTGTGACAGTCAAAGTGTCCAGAAGAACTGTGGCTGGTTCTGTAAGATGCTCAGTAAAACCTACAGTTCATTTCCTTATAAAACTGCACTCATTGGACCGGAGACTTTATATATATATATATATATATATATATATATATATATATATATATATATTTTTTTTTTTTTAAGCAAAGAGTCATCTCACACCAAGTATTGACTTTGTTTCATTTATTATGGCTTACTGCTGTTTATAGTATTTTTTTTTATGTTGAAACATTTCATTTCATTATTTTTAAGCCATTTTTGTTCTACAGCATTTCTGTACATGTGCCTAAGACTTTTGCACAGTAGTACACACACACACACACACACACACACACACACACACACACACACACACACACAGTGGTGCTTGAAAGTTTGTGAACCCTTTAGAATTTTCTATATTTCTGCACAAATATGACCTAAAACAACAACAGATTTTCACACAAGTCTTAAAAGTAGATAAAGAGAACCCAGTTAAACAAATGAGACAAAAATATTATACTTGGTCATTTATTTATTGAGGAAAATGATCCAATATTACATATCTGTGAGTGGCAAAAGTATGTGAACCTTTGCTTTCAGTATCTGGTGTGACCTCCTTGTGCAGCAATAACTGCAACTAAACGTTTCTGGTAACTGTTGATCAGTCCTGGAGGAATTTTAGCCCATTCCTCCGTACAGAACAGCTTCAACTCTGGGATGTTGGTGGGTTTCCTCACATGAACTGCTCGCTTCAGGTCCTTCCACAACATTTCGATTGGATTAAGGTCAGGACTTTGACTTGGCCATTCCAAAACATTAACTTTATTCTTCTTTAACCATTCTTTGGTAGAACGACTTGTGTGCTTAGGGTCGTTGTCTTGCTGCATGACCCACCTTCTCTTGAGATTCAGTTCATGGACAGATGTCCTGATGTTTTCCTTTAGAATTCGCTGGTATAATTCAGAATTCATTGTTCCATCAATGATGGCAAGCCGTCCTGGCCCAGATGCAGCAAAACAGGCCCAAACCATGATACTACCACCACCATGTTTCACAGATGGGATAAGGTTCTTATGCTGGAATGCAGTGTTTTCCTTTCTCCAAACATAACGCTTCTCATTTAAACCAAAAAGTTCTATTTTGGTCTCATCCGTCCACAAAACATTTTTCCAATAGCCTTCTGGCTTGTCCACATGATCTTTAGCAAACTGCAGACAAGCAGCAATGTTCTTTTTGGAGAGCAGTGGCTTTCTCCTTGCAACCCTGCCATGCACACCATTGTTGTTCAGTTATTTTTAAGTTCGTTTCTTAAGACAAGGATTTTTTAAGATGTTACCTTGTTGACAGTTTCGGCGAGAATCTTCCGTCTTCTTCAAAACAGTCACCAGATGTCGAGTGGTGACGTGCCTTATCAGCTGATGTTACGCTACAGAGGCGTGAACGTCCCGCCCAATTTGACAGGTAGTTCACGCCTCCTGCTGTCAGGTCGCTCCCCCAGGACTGCGCTCCAGGTGTGTGACAGCGCGTACGCTCCCTCATCCCGGTTCATCGTCCTCTGCGTCTGCTTGCGTATCTCCACTGCCTCTAAAATCCAACTGTCAACAAGGTAACATCTTAAAAAATCCTTGTCTTAAGAAACAAACTTAAAAATAGCTTTAATAGTTAGACATAATGAACTTCCACTACATATTGTTGTTCAGTGTTCTGATGATGGACTCATGAACATTAACATTTGCCAATGTCAGAGAGGCCTTCAGTTGCTTGGAAGTTACCCTGGGGTCCTTTGTGACCTCGCCGACTATTACACGCCTTGTTCTTGGAGTGATCTTTGTTGGTCGACCACTCCTGGGGAGGGTAACAATGGTCTTGAATTTCCTCCATTTGTACACAATCTGTCTGACTGTGGATTGGTGGAGTCCAAACTCTTTAGAGATGGTTTTGTAACCTTTTCCAGCCTGATGAGCATCAACAACGCTTTTTCTGGGTCCTCAGAAATCTCCTTTTGTTCGTGCCATGATGCACTTCCACAAACATGTGTTGTGAAGATCAGACTTTGATAGATCCCTGTTCTTTAAATAAAACAGGGTGCCCACTCACACCTGATTGTCATCCCATTGATTGAAAACACCTGACTCTAATTTCACCTTCTAACTAACTGCTAATCCTAGAGGTTCACATACTTTTGCCACTCACAGATATGTAATATTATTGGACCATTTTCCTCAGTAAATAAATGACCAAGTATAATATTTTTGTCTCATTTGTTTAACTGGGTTCTCTTTATTTACTTTTAGGACTTGTGTGGAAATGTGATGATGTTTTGGGTCATCTTTATGCAGAAATATAGAAAATTCTAAAGGGTTCACAAACTTTCAAGCACCACTGTGTGTGTGTATGTGTGAGAGAGAGAGAATGTGCAGAATGTGTGTGTATGAATGTTCCAGGGTTCAGGGAAAGTTTAATGAGGAACTGAAACAGCTGGTCTGAAGTGAAGTGTGTCTCTGGCAGTGGGCGGTGATCTCCACTATAGCGGCTCAGCGCTGCTCATCGCCGCCACCATTGCGCTCTGAGAGGGTTTTGTTCAGCGTCGCTTAGAAAGTCCTGCGTCCTGTCCAATAGAAATAATGCGTGAGCATCATCACACGGCTTATTTATAAAGCGCTGTCTGCTACTAGCGGGAGTGATGTAGAGGCGAAGGAGGCTGTGTGAAGGCGGTGGCGGACAGGACAGAAACGCAGAGCGGTGTGTAAATGGGAAATCTGATGGGCGCTCTGAGGTACAAGGAGCCGAGCACCGTGGAGGAATGTGACTCGACCTGGGAGACTGACTCGGAGAGCGACGAGCATCCGGGAGGAGAGCAGCAGGACAGCAGGGGGTTCGAATCCATCGGCGCTCCAGAGTCAGGGCACTGTGGAGAGGACCAGGACGGCTTTCCTCAGGTAATAATAATAATAACTGCTCAAGAATAGTACACAGAAATGATTGATGTGACCGAAAGGCAACAAAGAAGCACCGAGCGCAGCTGGGTTCATCATCTTCATCCCTGACAGCCTGGGAAATACAGCTGTGTGTGCAGTGAACGCGATCACTTCTACTCGAATTAAATGTTCCTGGTGGCCTGATTTCATATATATATATTTTTTTTCAGGCCGTTTTTAAAATGCGAGAGAAAAGAGGAGGAAAACCCCAGCCATTTGCCGTTCCACGCTGTGCCCTTTGAAGGGGAAGTCTCTTATCAGTGTCGCCATTTCTTCAGAATAAAATATGAAAATGAGAGGGTTTCTATTCCCAGGACACTTTATTGTGATATAATCCGTGTGTCCTGCTGTTCCAGGGATTAAAAACAGCCCGCGCTTTTTAGCGCATCTCCACACACCATGGCTCCAGTGTTGTTTACTTCGACCTCGTTCATTAGTACAGTTTCTTTCTTGGTAGGTTGTGGGCGCTGTGATTCTAAAACCTTGAGGTTTTCCTGGTTTTAGAAACAGTGACATCGTGACCTATAAATCTGATCCAGTTTCTCATGTCTCCTAGATGTCTTTTATTTTGTTCCATATTACTATAGACAGGACCAAACTGCTCACCTGCTCTCGAAGGCTAAAGGCCCAAAGACTCATTATAACGCTTTATCATAACAATCACACTGTGATTTTTAGGGCCCGAGCCCTATGGGCGAAGGCCCTATTGTTCTTGTAAGAGTTCACTATTATTATTCTTCCGTCTTCTTCTTCTTCTTTATTTTTCTCCGCTGTTGGGCCATTTTCGGGGTGCTTGCCATGGGCGAAAACGCACGAAATTTGGCACCAGTTCCGAGAATTGCCACCGCTACTCAGAACCAAAAGCCCAAACTTGGCCGCGGCTCAGGGCCTCTATAGCGCCCCCTAAGTCGTTGTGATTTTGGTCTCCCGCATTAAGGTGCCTGGTTGCCATGTAGTTTGTAGTAGTGGCATGCCATTTGGTACGCATATGTATCTCACTAAGCCGGACAAAAATGTAATGCCAATGCATTAGCCACGCCCAACAGGAAGTGAGGTAATTTCACTTTTGTGCGAAATGCATGGCCACGAACACGGCGCAACTCCTCCTAGACCGTTCATAGGAATGTCACCAAATTTGATACACATCATCTACAGACATGGCTGACAAAAGTTACTAAATACGTTTCACGTAGCATAAGGCGTTCGGAAGTTATACGTCAATCAATACGTATAGCGCCACCTACTGACATGGGAAAAACCAAAAAATTTATTCTTCAAAAATCTATATCTCATCTTCTATTTACTCAATTTTCATCACACTTCATACGCAAACTCTTCATAGCTCACCTGACATATACGCCAAATTTTGTGCACTTTCGCCCCTGGCTGTGCTGATTATGGCAAAAATGATATTGCAGCTTCTGATTTGTCAAACTTGGCAAGCAAACTCTTTTCAAGACCCTTATTGAGGCGCTTGCCATGGTCGACGACGCACGAAGTGCGAGACCCTATTGTTGCCATGTGTCCAATTCTGTGCTTTGTCGCCATTGTGGGAGTAATGTCTCTTGCCGCAGAAGCTGTGGAAGGTATTTCGCAGGGACACATGCCCCCGCCCCCCTTGGCCGCTGGCGCGAGGGCCCGTCGAGGCCGCTTGCGGCTTTAATTGTACTTAATGTTTCTTTTATCTACCATCAAAAAGGGACAAAATGTATGCACACAGGGCAGCATGGTGGTGTAGTGGTTAGCACTGTCTCCTCACAGCAAGAAGGTCCTGGGTTCGAGCCCAGCGTCCAGCGAGGGCCTTTCTGTGCGGAGTTTGCATGTTCTCCCCGTGTCCGTGTGGGTTTCCTCCGGGTGCTCTGGTTTCCCCCACAGTCCAAAGACATGCAGGTTAGGCTAATTGGTGGCTCTAAATTGACCGTGAGTGTGAATGGTTGTTTGTCTCTGTGTCAGCCCTGCGATGACCTGGCGACTTGTCCAGGGTGTACCCCGCCTTTCACCCGTAGTAGGTGGGATAGGCTCCAGCTTGCCTGCGACCCTGTAGAACAGGATAAAGCAGCTAGAGATAATGGATGGGATGGATGCACACAGGTCCCATTTTCTACCAAAAGTGTATAACGACAGTGTACATTTATTTAATGTACAGATAAACACTAATCTGTTCTACTGTAAACAAGACTATAGCTATAATACCTGAAATGTATATATTTTTTTGATTGACCATAGGTCACGGAAGTGGTTTTGCATAAATAACTTAATTCATATTCATATCTGTAAAGAAAATTTGTATTGTATTTATTTGAATTCATCAATTGAATAAATGATTCAAGGTAGGCCAAGCTTTATTAAATGAATGAGACTTCAGTGTATTATAGTTGTCCCTTCTGTGGGCATTTAAATAGGTTTACACACACACACACACACACACACACACACACACACACACACACACACTAGCATCCTGACATGCTGCAAGAAATACTTTAGTTGACAGAACAATGATCCCAACATTTACAAGTTTCATTTCAAGGTCAAGAAGGTAAAGGGTGTGATCCAAAATAAAAACAAGAAAGGGAAAAATTAACCCAGGCATTTGCTGACATGTGAAGTAGATAACATTTCCTACATGACATGATGTGCAGTGTAGCAAAAAAAAAAAAATCATTTACTGTGTGTAGTAAACCCTGGTGTGGGTGGAGCACAGAAGCACGGCAGGCGAGAGTTAGTGTTTACACACATGCACTTTATTCAGCTTTTCAGCTCTTTCTTTCTTTCTCTCTCTCTCTCTCTCTCTCTCTCTCTCACTCACTCACACAAGTGTTGTGGTCGGGGAGAGCCTCTTCTCTCCTCTCCCCCTCCCTTTACACTCCATCCCTGCAACAAAACACACACACACACACACACACACACACAAATTGACATCAGGTGTAATGACCTAGCCACTTACCTTCCCTGACCCCGCCCTCCATTCACAGACTGCTGCTTGGCTACGCCCCCGCTGCCACATACCCCCACCGCCCGACTCAGGCCGGGGAGCCGGCCGGCCTGAAGCTGACTCCCCCCCGACGGGACAGGAAGTCCGCCACCACCATCTGCGCCCCCGGCCTGTGGATCACCTCGAACTTAAATGGCTGGAGCGCAAGATACCAACGGGTGATCCACGCATTGGCATCCTTCATGCGGTGGAGCCACTGGAGGGGCGCGTGGTCCGAACAGAGGGTGAAAGGGTGCCCCAGCAGGTAGTATCGGAGGGCGAGGACCGCCCACTTGATGGCAAAATACTCCTTTTCAATTGTGCTGTACTTGCTCTCGCGCATTGACAGCTTCCGGCTGATGTACAGCACCGGGTGCTCCTCACCCTCCATCTCCTGGGACAAAACGGCCCCCAGCCCCCTGTCCAATGCATCAGTCTGCAAAATAAAGGGGAGGGAGAAGTCAGGGGAGTGTAAAAGTGGCCCCCACACAGTGCAGCTTTTACCTCCGAGAAGGCCTGTTGGCATTGTTCCGTCCACTGGACCGGATCTGGAGCCCCCTTTTTAGTGAGGTCGGTTAGCGGGCTGGTGACGTCCGAATAGTTAGGTATAAACCTATGATAATAGCCAGCCAGCCCCAAGAACCGCCTCACCTCCTTTTTGGTCTTGGGCCTCGGGCAGGCCGCAATCGCTGCAGTCTTGTTAATTTGGGGATGCACCTGCCCAAGACCCAAGTGGAACCCCAGATACCGTACTTCCACCCGCCCAATCGCACACTTTTTTGGGTTAGCTGTGAGGCCCGCTCGCCTCAGCGACTTTAGAACAGCCCTCAGGTGTTCCAAGTGCCGCGGCCAATCATGACTGTAGATTATTATGTCATCTAGATAGGTGGCCGCGTAGGCAGCATGAGGGCAGAGGACCCTATCCATAAGCCGCTGGAACATAACGGGCGCCCCAAATAACCCAAAGGGGAGCGTGATGAATTGGTGTAAACCAAACGGTGTGGAAAAGGCCGTTTTCTCTCGGGATAGAGGAGTCAAGGGGATCTGCCAATATCCCTTGGTTAGATCCAGTGTCGAATAAAAGCGAGCAGCGCCTAACCGATCAAGCAACTCATCAATGCGAGGCATTGGGTACGCGTCAAATTTAGACACCGTTTTGACCTTTCTATAGTCCACACAGAACTGGACCGACCTATCAGTCTTGGGAACCAGGACCACTGGGCTGCTCCAGTCACTGTGGGACTCCTCGATTATGCCCATTTCGAGCATGGCCTTGAGTTCATCCCGAACCACCTTTTTCTTGTGTTCGGGCAAGCGGTAAGGGCGGCTACGCACTACCACCCCCGGGGGCATTTCAATGTGGTGTTCTATGAGGTGGGTACGACCCGGAAGGGGCGAGAACACGTCGGAAAATTCCTTCTGCAACCTGGCTACCTCCATGAGTTGGGCCGGTGAGAGGTGGTCTCCACAAGGGACCAGAGTGGTCTGCGATGTTATCTTTTTTACCTCCGGCCCCAGCTCCGCCTTCTCTGGGACGACCGACGACAACGCCACGGGGACCCCCTCATTCCAGCGTTTTAAAAGGTTGAGGTGGTATACTTGCAGTGCCCCGCCCCTATCCGTTCACTTTACCTCATAGTCGACGTCCCCGACTCGCCGTGTGACCTCAAAGGGCCCTTGCCACTTGGCGACTAATTTAGAACTCGACGTGGGCAATAATACGAGTACTTTTTCTCCCGGCGTGAATTCTCTAAGGCGCGTGCCCCTGTCGTACAGCCGGCTTTGACGTTCTTGTGCCTGCTGTAAGTTCTCCTGTGTTAATTGGGTGAGGGTGTGGAGTTTTGCGCGCAGGTCAAGAACGTACTGGATTTCATTTTTACTCGGTGAAGGTCCCTCCTCCCAGTTTTCCCGCAGCACATCCAGAATGCCACGCGGCTTACGCCCATATAATAATTCGAAGGGAGAAAACCCTGTGGAGGTTTGCGGGACCTCTCGTACTGCGAACAACAGGGGTTCGAGCCACTTATCCCAATTACGCGCATCTTCACTAACGAATTTCCGGATTATGTTTTTGAGTGTCTGGTTGAATCGCTCTACTAATCCATCCGTTTGTGGGTGATATACACTGGTGCGGATGGACTTAATCCCCAGTAACCCATACAGCTCGCGCAGTGTGCGTGACATAAACGAGGTGCCCTGGTCTGTCAGGATTTCTTTCAGAATCCCGACCCGGGAGATAACGCGGAAGAGCGCTTCCGCAATACTGCGTGCTGAGATATTGCGGAGAGGCACTGCCTCCGGATATCGCGTTGCATAGTCCACCAGAACTAAAATAAAGCAATATCCCCGTACTGACCGATCTAATGGCCCGACGAGATCCATCCCAATTCACTCAAATGGGGTCTCGATTAGAGGAAGAGGGCGCAATGGCGCTTTTGGAGTGGCCGCGGGATTTACTAATTGGCATTCACGGCATTCTGCACACCACCGACGGACATCCCCGCGAATCCCAGGCCAATAGAACTGGGCCATTATTCGGGCTAGTGTTTTGTCTTGCCCCAAGTGTCCAGCCATGGGATTAAAGTGAGCCGCATGGAATACGAGTTCCCTACGGCTCTTTGGGATTAACAACTGGGTTACTCGTTCCTTGGTTTGAGTGTCCTGCGTCACTCGGTACAATCTATCTTTAATAATGGCAAAATAGGGGAAGGTTGGCGCCGTGCTTGGCTGAAGAGTTTGACCATCGATTACTCTCACTTGGTCAAACGCATGCCGCAGAGTCTCGTCTCGCGACTGCTCTAACGGGAAATCCCCAAGAGAATCCCCGAGAGAGGGAGGAGGAGCAGAGTGCTCCTCACTCTGACGCGGTGGTGACGCAGACGGCTCTGTGACAGCTTCTCCAGCCAATGCCACACCAGGATCTTCCCGTGACCTACTAGGGCAGGACCCACTGCATGTTAAATACTCCATTAATTCTTTAAATCCCAGCCAATCAGTACCCAAGATCAATGAGTGGGTAAGGCGAGGATTAACTGCCGCCTTCATTTTATGCGTTTGGCCCCAGAATAGAATATGGACAGACACTAGAGGGTAATGGTGAACATCCCCTTGCACACACAACACTTTCACCGCTTGTGCTCCCCCCAATGCCTCACCTTGCACCAGGCATTGGTGAATTGAGGTCTGATTGCAACCAGAATCCACCAAAGCGTGATGTGTATCCCCTTGAATACTCACCGGTACGCAATACGTTCCGGCCCGATTGGGGGCGGTTTCCGGCGCGTCGGGGATCCAGATGACAGCCCCCACCTCCTTTGTGGGACTCTGATTCAAGAGACAGGAGAGAGAGAGGGAGAGAGAGAGGGGGAAGAGAAGCAAGGGGAGGTGCCTCGTCTGCCTGCCGTCAGAGCCGCCTCCAGATGGTCCTCCGCCAGCTCGATGGCTCGTTCCAGCGACGCCAGGCGGTGACACTGGACCCATTCCGCCGTTCCTTCTGGAAGTTGAGAGATAAACTGCTCCAGTGCCACCAGATCGATGATCTCCTCGGCGTCGCGGTCTTCCGCCCTCAGCCACCGCCGGCAGGCGTCCCGGAGTTGCTGGCCGAATGCAAACGGCCGGCCGGCCGACCTCCTCCAGTGTCAGCGTCTGGAAGCGCTGACGGTGTTGCTCCGGGGAGCGGCCGAGCCGCTGCAGGATGGCTTTCCTCAGGTCGGCAAAGACCAGCCGGCTGTCAGCAGGGAGCTGCTGCGCTGCGAGCTGCGCCTCGCCAGTTAAGAGCGGGAGGAGGCGCGCCGCGCGCTGCTCCAGCGGCCACCCCCACGCCTCGGCTGTTTGCTCAAAGAGAGCGAGGAACGCTTCCGGATCGTCCTGCCATCCCATCTTCGTGAGGGTAGCGGCAGCGGCGGCCGGCGGCCCTGCTGACGTGAGCCGGTGCCGGAACGCCTGGCGATCTTCCTGCTGGGCCAGCATCAAGGCTGCGAAGCGCTGCTGCTGCTCCTTCCAGAGGGTGATCAGCTCTTGATGCTGGTTCTGTTGGGTGGTAGCGAGGGCAAGGATGAGCTCGTTGAACGGGGAGGACTCCATGGGGTGGTTCCCTTCTGTGGGTCCCGGGTTTCAGCACCACTGTAGTAAACCCCGGTGTGGGTGGAGCACAGAAGCACGGCAGGCGAGAGTTAGCGTTTACACACACGCACTTTATTCAGCTTTTCAGCTTTCTTTCTTTCTTTCTTTCTTTCTTTCTCTCTCTCTCTCTCTCTCTCTCTCTCTCTCTCTCTCTCTCTCACTCACTCACTCACTCACTCACTCACACAAGTGTTGTGGTCGGGGAGAGCCTCTTCTCTCCTCTCCCCTTCCCTTTATACTCCATTCCTGCAACAACACACACACACACACATTGACATCAGGTGTAATGACCTAGCCACTTACCTTCCCTGACCCCGCCCTCCATTCACAGACTGCTGCTTGGCCACGCCCCCGCTGCCACACTGTGTTACAGCTACGTACTTTTCTTTGTCTGTTCAACTATAATCCAACCCGTTTTATGGCCACATACTGTCATCTGCAATATACACACACTCAGGTTAGACTGTTCCATTTTGAGATAGAGAGTAAGTGAGGATCAAGAAAGGAGAAAACCTAAAAATGTATGGGAATGCATACATGGAGCGTCAACCAAATGCTCATCTTCAATCAGAGCAAGTTCTGTTTCTCTTTGGAATCATGCACTCATAGTTCAGCTCATGAGCAGATTCATTCATATATTCTTTATGCCTATTTTACTTTTTTTTCTTTCTCTCCTACACAGTTTAATGACACAGCTGAGTCATCCACAAAGATGAAAAGGAGCTTTTATGCTGCCAAGGACCTGTACAAGTACCGCCATAGTTATCCGGTAAAAATTTCACCCACTCTCTTAGCTGTTTTCCAAGCCACAGCACTGTACTCAGAAATGGATGCTCTTTTAATGGCTTTTTGCTTTTTTGAGTGTCATATTTTTTTATATACTGTAACCTGTTTGATGTATTACAGCAGGAAAAATGGAGTCAGTAGATTCCAGTAGGGGACACTCTCTGATGCATCTTCAAATCCAGTTATGGATGTGCTGCATGTTTTGTGTCAGGGTTAAAACACAGGAAATAACTTTGGTGTCCAAATGACAGATGCATAACTTCCTCATTCCATCCAAGTTCATAATGAGTTCATCTTAGCCTCAGGACACTTTATCACTTTGAGACACTATCTTTATCGCTCCTCTTCTGTCCTCCTTTCTGTGTTTTTCTCTGCACCTAGAATTATAAGGAGCCTCGGCTAAGAAACGAGTACCGCAATCTGAGATTCTACCTGAATAAGATTCCTCTGGTCCCAGATGGTAAGTGTGTGTGTGTGTGTGTGTGTGTGTGTGTGTGTGTGTGTGTGTGCTTTTGTAAGTCACTCTGGATAAGTGTGCATTGCCAGTTTATCAGAATTAAATAAAGATCTCTATTTTTCATAACTCTTCCCCCATCTCCCAGTACATAAAAAGCTTTAACACACTTTTTTAAATTTATTCTTTTTTTTTTTACAAGTGTGTGCTGTTTCCTGCCTTGAGGTAGCAGTTGTTCTTGTTTCATAATAATTAGCATTCATAGATGGTTCAGCTTCATGTGTGAAATGTGCTTTATGCCATTATGTGAGAGGATCATTATGTGGAAGAGTGTTAGCTGTGGGAGAGTCAATGTGTTCACTGTTAGCAAGAAGGATATTCAGCAAGCAGTATTAAAAGGTGGATTAATAGGTTTTGGGGTGTCTGTAAAAGTTCATTATTCAGCTTTAACTTTGGCATTCTATCTAACTTCACCTTACTGGAAAAATCCTGTGTGAGTTCCATGAAAATTATATCGGTAGTCAGTTTTAAATCCCATGTGGAATTGGCACTTGAATATGGGAATTTAACAGTAGTTCAGTGTTTGATCTTGACTTACTGTTGTTCTTCGAAGCTGTGAAGACCCCTCTGGATGTTAAGCCTCCAGGTGTCTGTCTTTTGTGGAGTCTTTCCAAGTGTTTGTGTCAGTATACACTGTCAGAAATGGGGGTACAGTCATAGTCCATTTCTGTCCCCCAAGGTACAATCTACACTAATGTACCCCAAGGGCTCATTATTGGACTTCAAGGTAACTGTGTACCTTTTTAGTGTCAAAAAGGTACATATATTTCTAATCAGTATGTATATAAATGATACAAATAAGAACCTTAGAGGGTGCTGCCCCAGTGACAAGCGGTTGTACCCCTAAAGGTACAATGATGTGCTTTGTTTTCTGAGAGTATAGGTGGCTTTCAGGTCATACTACATTCATCTTTTTAGTGTAGTTGTGATTGCCTTGATGGCCTTTTCGCTGAAGTGAGTTCCCCAAAGAGGCGGTCTTTGGGGATTTTGCCATCCATTATACAGTGCACATGACCAGCCTTTGAAACGTCTCTGTTTGGGGAGTGTGGACAAGGATGGGATCTTTGCTTAGGACAGAACATCCATGTTGGGTACGCTATATTTCCAGGAGATGCAGAGTATTCAGCAAAGGCAGTGCATATTAAAATCATGAAGTCTTCTTTCCTGGTGAGCTTTGAGTGTTTATGTCTCACTGGCATACAGAAGTATGCTCACCACACAAGCACTGTACACCTGCACCTTGGTGTGCTCCATCAGTTCATTATTTGTACATACCCTTTTGGTCAACCTTGTTAGGGTGGTAGTCAAAGTCCTTCCAGTGCCAGGACCTGGTCTTCCCAGGCAGTCTCTGGTCCCAGTACTAACCAGGCCCTTAAGACGCATTGGGTGGCACCAATCTCTGCTTCTATAGCCTTTGGCCTCTCACCTAGGGTTACAGTGGGGGGCTAGTCCTCTGGTAGCCACAAGAGTTTGACTCCCCACTTGTATCTGTATTGCAGCGTGCCTTGCCAGATGGCAGTAGATACCATTTTTATGATGGTCTTTGGTATGACCCGACGACGAGTAGAACTCATGATCTCCTGATCAAGAGGCAGACACGCTAACCACGAGGCCAGCTGATGGTACATGGGTGGTAGAGGCTTTTCCAGTTTGACTACTGAGCTCTGTGTTCAGAGCTCGAGTTTGTGGATGGTCTCAAGTTTCTTGGATTTTATTCTAATGTGAGGGAGACTGTCAATGTCTTGGCACATAATATTTGTGAGGTTTTTTTATGCTGATGGTTAAGCCAAAGTCCCTAAAAGCCCTGGAGAAATAGGCCATAAGTTTTGGAGGCTGTATGTGTTATGTGTAGAAACTGCAGCATTGTCGACCCAAGACACACTGCCAACGCTCATGTCTTTGCTTGCTGCCAAGAGATACTGGCTGACATAGAAAATGAAAGACTTCTGGTTGCTTTGACACTCTTGCAGTGTTTGATCTGAACTTACCATTCAAGTGATTGCTCACACCGTAGTCATCGCTGAGTTGTTCCCAGGTCTCAGTGGCATCTTTACCTGGTTTGCTGAGTAGTGCATCTTCTAGAGCACAAAAAATACTTCTCCACCATGAAAGTCTGGAATGTAGTGTTGGTCTGGAATGCGAGAAACCCCTTCCTTCTTGGAGTGGTGTATCTTCCATGGGTGCAGTTTGACCTTGCCACAGACAAGGGAGTGGTCTGTGTCACAGTCTGCACTATGGTAGCTGTGAGTGAGTTGGATACTGTTCAAGTTTTATCATCTTACTGGTCTTAATGGATTAGGTACTTAGACATTGGATGCAACCAGGAGTACAGTAAATGCCTGGGTTAATTTTCTTTGTGCTGTGGTTTTGTCCCAAAAAAGGTGTTGGTGATGCACGGGTTGTTGAAGCTGCATATGTCGAAGAGGTGCTGCATGTTCTCATTCATCTTCCCCATGCTGTGGTGTCCAAGGCAGGATTGCCAGGAGTCGTGGTCTGTTCCCACTCTAACATTAACATTGCCAAGAATGAACAGCTGTTCTTTGTGGGGCATGTTGCAGATTTGTCAAGTAAATTTTATCTGTATAGTGCTTTTAACAATAGACATTGTTGCAAGTCAGCTGTACAGAACCTTCAGAAGCCTCTCAATAGAGGCATCATGCAGCTTTGCAGGCTGTTTCTGATGGCGAAGCCAACACAGTGTTCCCTCTTCTCACAACCCCTGGTGCCTATACTCTATGCTATGCCATGGTCAAACCATGGCTCATCACCAGTGTTGATGTCATCATGATGACCCGATGCTAGAGTGGCCTCTCCAGAGCACTGGCCTGGGCGATGTTTATGGGAAATAAATTGTTGCCCAGGTAACAGCTTCCCCCCCTCTCCTCATCGCTGACAGAATTCAAAGGAAAGGCAATGCCAATACGCTTGATGCCAGTGACGATGCTGTAGCTGCCTGAATGGGTTCAGTACAACTTCAGACTGTCTGTGGGACAAGGAATCCATGTGTATCTTCATTGGAATACACAATTCCTAGAGGGTTAAAGGTTAAAGAGCTCCCGTTGCCCTGCTGTTCACAACCTGCATGATGTCATCGGGAAGGAAGTGTCAAGTCTCTTATCCAGGTAATGTTGTTTTGCAGTATGTTAAAGATGCAGATCTATCAGGGTCTTTGAAACACTCTCAGTCTGGCTCCTCACCTGAGACCTCTTTGCCTTGAGCGACTCTACCAGGAGCTGTTGCTCCCGACAACACAGCTCTCAGGATCACAGAAGCATGCAAACCCCTCCACCAAGATGAGATGGCAGTTCTTAGGGGGATAAGAACAGTGACATTACTGTAACCCTTAATCAACAAAATTGAGTATAATTTTGCAAGAAACTTGCCAGTGTTTTGGTTGCATGTGTCATAATAACCACTTGCAAATCATATCTGTTGTGGTTTATGACAAATGCATTCACAGTTGTGGTGTAGATCCATCACACAGGGCAAAGTCGTATAATAGTACATAAAACCACACCAGTTGGACATCTGGGTGAGTGAAGCAATGGCATAAGTTGAGCACTCTCAGGAGGCCTGTCTCATGCATAGTCACAAACAATGCACTTGAAATTCTCTTCCTTCCTCAGTGTCTTTAGACAGACTCTGTCTCTGCAAGGTAGTATTCAGAAGAGGCATCGGTGATTAAAAAGTGAACCACATAGTAGCTACATAAGAGTGGACACAAACACATTCACACAGATATGGTCATAAAACAAACAATCCCAGTTTTTTTAAAGATAGTTCTACTTGCATGATTAGGCCTCACATGTCTTCATGCCATTAATTGCATCTTTTATTGCATTTCATTTCTCATTTCATGCATGAAGGACTGCTTTAACATTGAGGCAGTGTTGCTCTGCACAGGAGATTGGGTAACATCCAGGGTGCCAGGTTCAATCCTGAGTTTGAGTAACTGTCTGTATGGAGCTTCACATGTTCTCCCTGTGTCCATGTGGGTTTTCTCCAGGTTCTCCGGTTTCCTCCGATTTTCACAAAAATACAGACAGCCCATTGTGATATTTGTGATAACAAAATGAAGATTGCACTTTGTTTACCTTAATAATACATGCCATTATTATCAGACATCTTGAGAAACACCTACGTTACAGTTGCTTACTTGCTGGGGCTTTTTGGAAAAAGACTGGGAAGGCAATTTTATGATACATGAATGTAGACACTGATGCTGGCATGTCCAGTAAATTATTCCCTATAAATAATAATATCCGTATTATCATTTTATTTTGAACAAGCAAGACACTCATCTAGGGTGTATTTCATGCCCAGAGTTCCTGGCGTAGGCTCCAGATCCAGCACAACCCTGACCAATGATAAAGTGGTTACTGAAGATGAATGAATGTTTGTGATTTGCAGAATGATGCCCACCTGTGTGTTATGCGTCCTTTGACACATGATACAGTAAAGGTTTGTATCTGTCCTTGCAGGAATCTATGTTGAAGAGATCCTCACCAAATGGAAGGGTGACTACGACAAGCTTGAGCACAATCACACATATATACAGTGGTAAAGTCAAACCTCAAGCATTGTTTTCCTGTCTTATACTGCATTAAAAGTTAGTTTCTGTTTGACAATTGGGTGGCAGTGGTTCCTGGTTCCATCCTGATCTTAGATTAGTCTCTGTTATCCTTTTTGACCAACAGGGAATGGGTTCTTGAACCAGTTCCATTCAGGATTCTTTGAGCCTTGGTGCCAGCTGGCAAACCAGCCCACGTTTCCACCAGTTTTGAGTGGAACCATTGTAATCAAGGAGGCATCATGAACAGAGGGTGTTGAACAATGCGCAATGGCAGTAAACAGTAGTCACAAGATGGCAGTGCACACTGATTACCTGTGAGCTTATGTTCTGTTATTGCAGATATTTGTTTTTGGTCCATTTTTTTCTGAAGATATATCCTTTTCTGTTGCATTCTCCATTGCTGCACTCCGCTTCCAAGCTAAAGACATGCCCACTGACATGCCCACGTCACGGTTTGCATTGGAAAAACCAGCTATATTGTGAATCCAGCTGGGAACCAACTTTTCAGGTTCTAAAAAAAATTATTTTTTTGGTTGAAATGCTCTGAACGGTTCAAAATTTGGTGCACAAACAAGAATGGAACTTGTTCCCTGTTGGTTGAAAAGGGGCATGTGTGATGTTTTTGCAGATGTCCCCATGTCAAGTCAGTTTATTTGTATAGCACTTTTAATAACAGACATTTTCACAAAGCAACTTGACAGAAAATTACACTTTCAACATATGGCCTAATTTTATCCCTAATAAATGTATTTATTCCTGATGAGCAAGCCTGTGGTGACGGTGGCAAGGAAAAACTCCCTCAAACGACACAAGGAAGAAACCTTGAGAGGAACCAAACTCAAAAGGGAACCCATCTTCATTTGGGTGATAACAGATAGCGTGATTATAAATAAACTTGCTTCTGTAACTGTGTCCTATATAGTCATAAAGCACCACTGTATCGATATCCATGTGGATTTCCTCTTAGTTCTCTGGTTTCCTCCTGCTTTTCAAAAACATGTTGGTAGATGGATTAGTTATGCTAAATTGATGGACTTGTGTCCCTTTCAGGGTGTCTTCCTGCCTCACACACAGTGCTCCTGGGATAGGCTGCAGATTCACTGTGGTTACTGAGGATCAATGAATCAATGTTTGATATTTAAGAAAGTTGAAAGTTTTAAATTTGTTAATAAGAAAACCAAAAAGGACATGCTAAAGAAGAAAAAAAAACCTAAATAACACTGATGAGAAGGTTTGCCTATGAGTAGAGAGAACACAATAAAAGGGGTTAATTTTCAGGATTAATTAAACCACTTTCACATACGAAAGCTCTGCAAGATGTGTAAAACATGAATTAAACATATCTGGTTTTGCATTCTAATTTCGAGCCATATCTACCAGTGGTTTCATTCTTTGTTGTTTTTGCTGCTGGTTGCTTTACGGTGAGGCAGTATGAGTAGCCTATTCATATACGATTTGATTCTGAATGTACTTTGAACAATAGATAAATAATAACGAACATAATGTTCTGTATCACTAAACAGATCTGTGTTGTATTGGTATGATTGGCCAAATAGCCAACTGCATGAACAGAAAGCTTTCATGCTGTAGACAGTCTTAATCAGTATGCACGTTACATGTTATCATAAACATTACCATGATAACAGAGTGCTTGAGTCCAGTCAGCACATTCAGTTTTGTAATGGCACTTTTTTTTCTAGCCAATTTAACTGATTATTAAAAGGACATTAACACTCTGTGTATAGTTGCTCATTTTATTTTTGTGTCAGTAACAGAAATGACTAGGCCTTTTTTGGTTTTGCTATCAGAAATCGCAGATACATAATTAAACCGTGCATAGTTGATTTAAATCCGTGCGAGCGGAGCCGCCAGTCTTTTCCACTGGCTACCACAAGTATATATCAGACCTGTGGGAAACACTGTTTACGTCACCCCCAGCAACGTCACGACCAGTCATAACACATTAATCCAATGATTCCACTTCCCACAGAAGTCATGGCAAAAGATTACAGTTAATGTTACTAGATTGCCAGGGGATAGATTAATGTTTCGACTTTCCCTTTTTGCTCCTGTTCCCACAGGATACCATTACAGCATACTAGCAGTAAATAAACATTTATCAGTGAGTGTGAATGGTGTATTATCATGTGTGTGTGTGTGTGTGTGTGTGTGTGTGTGTGTGTGTGTGTGTGTCACAGTCTGACTGTACTGACTTTTGCAGAGATTTATATAAACTTTCTAATAAACCTTTGGATAAATGTTCAGTGTGAGCTGAGGCCTATTGGGAGACAGGTTTGCTGTTTGGCTATAAGGGGCGTGGCCCTACAGGAATTAGCAGAACTAAATCAGGCCTCACACGTATGCTAGTGACTTTACCACCACTATCCCCATTTTCTCACACTTTTAACTGACAAAACAGTTTATGGTCATTTAGCACAAAAGTCTTTTCGCACAAATCTGAAGTCTGTTAGCAAAACTCTAAAGTCCTTTTGCACAAGTTCTAAGAACATTTGATAAGACTTTATTTTCAGTCCAGCTCATGCTAATCTTACACTGGGCCTTCTATCTATCCAGGCTTGGGACCAGCACTAAGTAAGTGCCTTGTACATCCCCAGTGGCTGGGTATTTTATCTAATCTGCATGTCTTTGAACTGTGGGGGAAACTGGAGGAGCACCCAGAGGAAACCCACGCCGACATGGGGAGAACATGGAAACTCGATACAGGATTGAATTTCGCTCTTAGTCTGCAAAACACATGTTGTCAAGCAGGGCAAGAGACATAATCCCCCAGTGACTTATTTTGGGAAACATGAAAATGATTCATGGTCAGTGGAGTCTGTGATATGATCAGAAGTGACAGTGACATTCTCTATGAAGGTGCCCACAATTCAAGGTTTCTTATGACTTAACTGCAAATATCTAAACACACCAAATAATCAGATTTTCAGTCCACATTTCAATAATAACCTGTCAACAACCGATCCATAAAATGCAGAGCAGCAGACAACGAAAGTTTAATATTTGACGGTAATTCCGGCTTCTCATCCCTAAAAGATCATAATAAACCCCTTGCTATATCAAGAAGAGTATTTTCTTTTGATTATTGTGACCATTCCATATTGAAATGAGAGTTGTGCGAAAGGACTTTTGTGCTAAATGACCGGATACTGACAAAACTGAGAACTATTTGCATAATGTCAGTTAGCAAGTTCAAAACACAAATGTAGTTGAGTTGCTAGTGTTGAATTAATAAGAAATGGCAGCCTAGTGAAGCAGGCAACCAGCTCGAACTGCTTGGCCTGTTTGGCAGAAAGGAGTGACAGTAGTAGAAGACGGAGCAAAAATGAGCCTGGGGCTGAGGATGCTCATGTGTTCTGCTTAATGGCAGCAGTGCTATTAAGACAGAGTGACCGAGAGGCAGTTTGCCCTTTTGTATGTCCTTATTTTCTGGATCTCCTTTGTCCTGGTAAAAGTCGCTTATTGCCATTCAAGAAGAATTTGTTACAATTTCATCACCTAGGAAGTAGAAGAAGAAACAGAATACGTCTTGCAGCTACTGAGTTTGTACCTATGCGTGTGTGGATGTATTAAAATGATTAAAAGTGAGGAATCATTACACAATGATTGTTATTTGGTAGAATTGTTAAAATGATTCTGAAAATTTTTTTTACTCTTTTCATTTGTAGACTTCTTTACACAAGAAGCTAATGCAATACCTTCTGTTCCATTCTTGCAGGCTTTTCCCACTCAGGGAACAAGGCCTCAATTTCTATGCCCATGAACTCACTCAGGATGAGATTAAGGTAAAAGCCAAAGTATAAAGCTTTTTGATCTCTCAGATCATGAGATAAAAGCTTTAAAATTTTAGTCAGTGTAAGCCTTTTGAGGTGTAATTGCTTTTTGGTGTATTTTGTAAGACAATGCTTGATCAATAATAGAATGTTTCCATGATATCATGAACAGGAATTCCAGAACACTCAAGAAGCCAAGCAGCGCTTTGTGCTGGCATACGCTATCATGTTGGACTTCTTTGGGATCAAGCTCCTCGATAAGAATGGAAACGTAGCCCGTGCTGCAAACTGGAAAGATCGTTTCCAACACCTGAATGAGTGAGATGTGGATATAGACTCTCTTTCTACAAACTGTGGTTGCATTTCCTCTGAGGTGCCATTCGAGGAAGTTAAAATATTCCTCAAAATAATCAGGAACTGAAATTAGGTGTATTCAGTTTCTGGAACTTTCCTGAATGTGAATATCAGTTCTTGGACAAATTTGTAGCTTGATGTTCCTCCACACTGCAGGGACAGTGACCGTTATATAATTCAGCTTGCTGTGAGTCGTACACCAGATGTTTTTGTCTCACTACTTGTGTAAAAACAGTCACAGATCAAAAACAAGCTTAACTGAATACTAGTTTTTAAAAATAGAGAATTTCTTTTTGTAACACACATTTGATCAGGAATGATCAGTACAGGAGCGGCATGGTGGTGTAGTGGTTAGCACTGTCACCTCAGAGCAAAAAGGTTCTGGGTTCAAGCCCAGTGGCCGACGAGGGCCTTTCTGTGTGGAGCTTGCATGCTGTCCGGGTGCTCTGGTCCCCCCCCAGTCCAAAGACATGCAGGTTAGGCTAATTGGTGGGTCTAAATTGACCGTAGGTGTGAATGGTTGTTTGTCTGTATGAAGTGTCAGAAAAGAAACAGGACTGGGGTCACAAAACATTTATGTCAAATACAAACTACAAGTTTTCCCCTTCTAAATAATCCACCTCGAGTCTAACGCACTTTCCCATCCTTCTCCGCCACGCCTCCATGCACTCCTGGAAGGATTCTCCGCAGATCCGTCGTCATGGCCCTTTTGATGGCTTCCACTTCTGGAAAGCGGGTCCCCTTGATGACCCTCTTGAGTTTGGGAAAAGGAAAAAAAATCACACGGAGCCAGGTCGGGTGAGTAGGGAGGTTGCTTCAGCATGGCGATGTTCTTCTCGGCAAGGAACTGCCAGATGCTCAGGGCGTTGTGAGCTGGCGTGTTGTCATGTTGAAGCAGCCACGAGTTGTCCTGCCACAACTCTCGCCTCTTCTCGCACACTGAATGGAGCAAACACCGCAGGATCTCATTGTAGACATGCTGGTTGATCGTCTGGCCCTGTGGGAAGAACTCTATGTGGATGAGGCCCCTCAGATCAAAGAAGCATCCTAAGTCCTGTTACTTTTCTGACACACCTTGTATGTGTCAGCCCTGTGATGACCTGGAGACTTATCCAGGGTGTACCCCGCCTCTCGCCCATAGTCAGCTGGGATAGGCTCCAGCTTTCCTCCGACCCTGTACAGGATAAACGGCTACAGATAATGGATGGATGGATGATCAGTACAGAGGTAAACTAAAGATGTTCTAGACACTATTATTTTTGGTTCCTCTAATGGAAACATGCCTCAAGTTACTAAGTCCCTGAAAAACGTTGATTGCTGAAAAGGATGTTTTTGACCAGATGTTTTTGACTCACTGCTTGTGTAAAAACAGTCATGGATCAAAACAAGCTTAATTGAATACTAGTTCTTAAAAAATACAAAATGAGAGATTTCCTTCTGTAACACACACATTTGATCAGGAATGATCAGTACAGAGGTCAAACTAGAGATGTTCCAGACACTAATATCATTTTTGGTTCCTCTGGTGGAAACATGCCTCAACTTACTGAGTTCCTGAAAAACTTGGATTGCTGTAAAGGAATCTTTCTCTGCAGGGTTTGGGCTTCCACTCTCCTTCACTCACATTTTCTTGGCTCCTCTCCTTTCTTTCATTAAATCTTTCCCTCCACTACTACAAAGTACTCTCTTACTCCTTTCCACCAGTGCAAAACAGGTGCTAGTTCTGGTTTGGAGCTCGCTCAACTTGCAGAAACAGTTTGTTTTTCCACAGGCTAGAGAGCCACCATAGAGCCATGTCATTATATCACGGTACACTGCTCCCTTTTCCCAGCCACTAGCCCAGCCGCTAGCACCAAGCACAACAATGGCGTACTACATGGTCTCTTTTTGTTCTTTTTATTTGAATTAGTCAGACTAGATGCTACAGTAGCTCTTTTTCTTTTAAAAAGTGACAGTCACAAACTTTTAGTCTCGTTGGTCATGATAATCCCACCCCAAGCCCCTGAGGTAAGCAGTTCTTGGTTCTAAACCAGCAAAGTTTTAGTTCCACTCTGGAACCAGTTTTCCTGGCCTAGAGCCAGTTCTTTGGCTATCAAAATACAAAGAGCTGGTTTGAGATTAGGCACCAGCTCTGAACTGGCCCTGAAACTGCCTTGGTGGAAAAGGGGTATGTATATCCTGAACCAAAACACCCCATCCCCCAGGGCCTTACTCACATTTTCTCTCTGTTCTTGCTGACAAAGCTAAGAGGAGTATTTGCATAATATCAATTAGCAAGTTTAAAAACACAAGCTTGTGTTGATGGATCATTGCTTTTGTTAATTGAGTTGAAAACGCAAATGAGTGTACAGTGTGTGCAGTTCTCCACTTGACCTTCCCTGTCCAGACCTTGACTTAGCATTCCTACTATTCCTATCCCACAGTTCGCTTTAATCTATATTGTTCTACACGTGAATATGTAGTCTTTCTCCTGCTGTGCTTTGCTGTGTTTTTTTGTGTTTAGAATCTGTGTGAGTGTAGGATTACAGAGTATCAGCAGCTTGCGCCTGCTCATCCTCAGTGTCATTGAGACTGACTCTGCACCATCCCATTATGGTCATTCTCAGTGTGTAGAGAAGTGGGTCAGACACTCAGAGTGGAATCCCTACCCCTCGACATTGACTTTACAGGGAGCTCAAGAGTTATCCAGTCTGTTATCATGGTCCTTAGCCATTCAAAGTTCAATAATACCAATCAACCATAGGGTTCTTGTTTCTCCCACACAGGTCTCAGCACAACTATCTGCGGATCACGCGCATCCTGAAGAGCCTGGGTGAGCTGGGCTTCGAGAGCTACAAGCTGCCTCTGGTGCACCTGCTGCTCGAGGAGGCTCTGGTGCAGGGCACGCTGGTTAACATGCGCCACAGTGCGCTTGAGTACTTTGTCTACACACTGAGAAAGCACAGCCAGAGACGTGCACTGCTGCGCTTTGCCCAACGCCACTACCAACCTCCTGAGAACTTCATCTGGGGGCCTCCAAGGAAAAGAAGCTCCCCTGGGATGAGGGCGAACAGAATAGAGTCCCCACTGAACAGGAGTGTAAGAATAACTAGAGCTCTAAAGCAGGGCAGTCCAAACAGGCCTGATGAAGAGATAGAAGGGGTGGCTGGGAGGGAATTGGGGGAGTGGAAAACAACAAAATTGTCTAGGAACCATCAGCAGGGTCAGGGAGACACAGAGGAATACATTGAAACTGTACCTCTTTAAGAATTTCAGAATGGAGGATTGAGAAAATGAGCCTGAGATTTAGACAGACTGTGTTGGGGGATTAGTAATGGGCATGGCTCAAAGCAATATTATTCCCTGTCTTGGCCTTCAATGAATAGCAATGAGAGATTTGTTACTCTGGCTTTTTGTAAATCTGTAACTAAATACCAATTTTCATTTTGTTTACGTTGAGGCTTAAAATATCAGTTGATGATTTTCTACTGTTTTGCTAATCCTGCCTCAATCTGTTATACTTCTTGAACAATCTTTAGCACACAGAAGTGTAGAAGTGAATTATTACCTAACTTGATTGTGTGTGTGTGTGTTTTGCACCTTTGCCTATCCAGTCTTCCTCTGTGACATATTGTGGAGTTTAGATAGACTCCAGGCTTTAACTGAGCCTTCTGAGCCTTAGTCTTAGAGCTGAGTGAGGTTTATTTGTATAGAAATATTAGAACTATAGCTGTCAAAGTTAACATGATTAGAATGCGCTAACACAATACATTTTATAACGTCACCTTTAAAAAAAATGCTTTCAGTGCATTTTCCTAGCGCTATCATTTGCCTTGTTATAACTGAATACTGATGTACACATTTGGGGAAAAAAAATGGAGACTATTGGACATCAGTGTATTGGGAGAAAATTGAGGTAACTGAGGAAAATTCACATGTACTGGTACTAATACAAACAGAAATAATACTATGACGAAGTGTGTGAGGAATGCAGGGGGAAAGGTAAAGAGAAAGCTAGCACACTTCATACAGATTGCACCAGCTGCATTTTGAACACCTATCCTGCACCACGTACACACAGTCACTCTGGTTTTAGCCAATTCTTGCAAGATTCTTTAAATCCAGTCTTCTAGTTGCTGATCTAGAAAAGCATGATGTTGAAATGTGAAAAATATAAATTAAGATAACTTAAAAATGACTGACTGTGATTTATTTATTTTATTCATTTGACAGCCCTAGTAGGAACATATCACTTTAACGAGTAGCATATTTAAAATATCACTGTTTGTTTGTTTGTTTGTTTGTTTGTGGGTGGGGTGGGTGTTAATCCAGTGTTTGTGCAGTGTCTTATATCAAGTGCCTCAATTTTAGTCAGTGTGTGGCTGAGTTAGCCCAAGTCAGTAAGGACAATCAGGAACGAGGTCACTGACCTCTAATAGAGAAATAATTGTGCTTTGATATGTGAAATGTTAAATACATAAATTATCTTATTTAACTACACATAAAAAAGCTCTGCTGTGCTCCAATGTACACTCACCTGATTATGGGCTACCTGAAATTCTGTGCATGTGTGTGTATTTTCGAATTTCTGCCTGCACTTTCTATTTCTATGTTTCTATGACAAGCACACAGAGGAGTAAGGAAGGATTACAGTTTGTACACTTCTCTCTTTATCACCCTCTTCTCTCATTGTCTGCATGTCTTGTTGGTACATATTTCCTCCTGCATCCTCTCACACAGGTAGCGGGGAGAACATAGCCATCTGTTTCCCTCTGCAGTAACTCAAATTCAAAACGACTGTAGCATGAGCAGAGCAAACGCTTCTCAATACAACACGAGGAATCTTTATTTTTAATGTTTTCTGTAAGTTACTTATGTGGATTCAGTGCTGACTTCTGTCTGTTTATGTGAGGCACTATAAATGTGTTTTATAATGTTTTGTACAAGATAATGTGAGACTTTTGGAGAGCTCTTCTTGTGACTTATTGTATTAAAGTTGCAGCTATTTCTGGAAATTGATATAGTATGTGATGTCACTCCTGTATTTAAATAGAGGATCTGAGAAAAAGATGTTTCATTACTATTGGTCCAAGCACCTTGAGAGCAGTATTGGTTTTACAGTATTTTTAAAAAAAAAAATCAAATTCTACTGAAGTGTACTGTGAAGCAGAGCTCATAAGGACTAAAATAATATAATTTATCAGTGGCAGTCCTTTCCTTACTACTCTGTCCAGTGAGAATGTTCCCAGTGAAAATGGAGTTTTGGCCCATATCTTAAATTATTTTTTCTTACTCCTTGGACCATTATCATCCAACTGGGAATTTCTTCATTTTACATCCCCTCCTCCTTCTATGTGGAGTTGAGGGCCTAACGGGCAGCTTGGCAGTGCTAGAGCTTGAACCCGCAACCTTCTGTTTAATAACAGAGAGCCTTCACCCATTGAACCACCAATACCTCTTGCTATTTGTCAACTGGAAATATGTTGATCTAATTAGCATAACATACTAGTCTTAGGTGGTTTTTTTTCATATGATCCTCACTAAGATGGTGCTTTAAGCTCAGTAATTATTCAAAACATGACTGCAACAGATCAGATATGTTTCAGCAGGAGAGAAGAAACTCGAGAAAGCCTTGTCTGATTGTGACCAACCATAATCCACTTGTTATACAGAGTATCAATAGCAAACATGATTTTTTTTTTTTTTTGGAAGAAGTGCCTAAACTATTAGTGCAGGTTCTCTGTGATGTCCCACAAACTGCAAAATGAGAAGTGTGTACTCTAACTTCCATCTATTGTACTGTATGTATTGCTTCAAAATCAACACACAGTACATGTAGATTTACATTAACTTATGATGATTACTGAGATAAAAATCCTCATTCCATACTGATAAAAATTGCAAGGGTCCGTGTCGTAAGGCCCCTTCAGCTAGACATACTGTGATCGTGGATATCAGTAGAAGCATTACTGCTGCCTTTATTGCAGTCTTTTACATCTCACCTACAACATGTAGGTGTCTGGCATGCACACCTCAGTTCTGTCTCCTCAAAAGTGTTACGTATGGTTTTCAATCCTGACTCCAACACACACTGTAGGATTGTGGAAAGCTTGTGCACACAGCATTCAGGGGTAACGTGACTTCTCTACTGCCTGAAATATATCTGATGTAGTTGAGAATTCTTTGGGGAGGTACAGTTTGCTACAGTCAGCACGGTCAGTAAAGTATTGAATTAAGTGAATTAGGTAAATCTGACTGTGCCTGCTGAGTAGACTGTGCACTTGGGTGTGCGAAGCAGTAAAATGAGCTGATTTGGAATTACAGAATGAGGTGGTAGCCTTTCATTTGAATGGTCTCGGTGTAGAATGGATACGATTCCCATCAACTCACTGAGCAGGTGTATGTGTGTGTTTAAATCTTACTGTGTGGTAGCCTCTTTCACTTAAGCCCACAGCAAGCACATTCTGCAGGACACCACTTAACTGACAACTTGGACTGAGAATGCATGAATACAGCTCTGTGTATTAAAGCTGAAGTGTCAGACCACCAGACTGCACACATGAATGTAACATATTTGAATGACATCAGGAGAGAGCAATATTGGTGAAAAACCGCATGATTTAACTGCATCTGGTAGGGAGCAGGACCCCAAAGGACTTGCATTCTTGCAGTTTTCTGACGGATAATGCATTTTTCTCTATTCTTCATTCTCATACATGGAAATGCAGATAATATAAAAACTGTGCATCCAGCAAAAGTGGCTTAATTGTTATGGCCATAGAAAGAAACTGTACAGTATTTCCAAAGGATTTAGATAGTTCCCTACCTTAGATTTGTATATTAAATCTACACTATATGGCCAAAGATTTGTGGACGCCTAATCATATGTGGGTCTTCCCCAAACTGCTGCCACAAAGTTAGATACAATTGTACAGGATGTCTTTGTATGCTGTAGCATTACAGTTTCCCTTCACTGGAACCAAGAGGCCAAAACTTGTTCCAGCAGGACAATGCTACTGTGCATATAGTGCCTTGCAAAAGTATTCATCCCCCTTGGTGTTTGTCCTCTTTTGTCGCATTACAAGCTGGAATTAAAATGGATTATTGAGGGCTTAGCACCATTTGATTTACACAACATGCCTACCACTTTAAAGGTGCACATTGTTGTTTTATTGTGACACAAACAATAATTAAGATGAAAAAACAGAAATCTGGAGTGTGCATAGGTATTCACCCCCTTTCGTATGAAACCCTTAAATAAGAGCTGCTCCAACCAATTCACTTCATAAGTCACAATTAGTTGATTAAGATCCACCTGTGTGCAATCAAAGCGTCACATGATCTGTCACATGCTGTCTGTATCAATAAACCTGTTCTGGAAGGACCGTGACTCTGCAACACTACAAAGCAAGCAACATGAGGACCAAAGAGCCTCCAAACAGGTCAGAGACAAAGTTGTGGAGAAGTATAGATCAGGGTTGAGTCATAAAAAATATCCCAAACTCTGGATATCCCAGGGACCACCATTAAATCCATTATAGCAAAATGGAAAGAATATGGCACCACTACAAACCTGACAAGAGAAGGCCACCTACCAAAACTCACAGACCGGGCAAGGATGGCATTAATCAGAGCTGCAACAAAGACACCAAAGACAACACTGAAGGAGCTGCAAAGATCCACAGTGGAGATGGGAGTATCTGTCCATAGGAACACTTTAAGCCGTACACTCCACAGAGTGGGCCTTTATGGAAGAGTGGCCAGAAAAAAGTCATTGCTTAAAAAATCACATTTGGAGTTTGCCCAAAAACATGTGGCAGACTCCCCAAACACATGGAAGAAGATTCTCTAGTCAAATGAGACAAAAATTGAACTTTTTGGCCATCATGGGAAATACCATGTGTCAGGGGCGATTCTAGCATCTGATCTTTGGGGGTGCTTAGCCCCCAGAGCTGACAGCAGGGGCGATTCTAGCATCTAAGCAAACATAAACGCTATGTTACATTAAATAAAATTGACTAACACACGATGGTCTAGCACCGTAGCACTTGTACAGCTCTGCACAAAAGTATCTCGATATGGATGATAAATGTCGTTTTTATCATTCTGTTCGTAGACCGACCTGGCGACTTGTCCAGGGTGTACCCCGCCTTTCGCCCGTAGTCAGCTGGGATAGGCTCCAGCTTGCCTGCGACCCTGTAGAACAGGATAAAGCGGCTAGAGATAATGAACGAATGAATGTTCATAGATCAGGGAACATCAATATTGCATTATGCATATTATTGTGTTGTGTTTAACAATTGTAACTCCAGTCCGTACCTTCACATCTCGCTATGCCAGTAATACTCAGGTGCTACTTCGAGTTCCTCATCGGCGTGGAATCCAGTTAAAAAAAACATCATGTCGTAGCAAGCACTTGCGCGGACAGGCAACCCAATCAGAGGGGACGCAAGGAGGAGAGGTATTTTACTGGTCATAGAAGTATCACGTAACAGGTGAATTCAAGAACACACACACGCCCGCGCACACATTCATTGCGCAGTGCGCAAGGGCACTTATTTCTGAAAATTACGTCCAAAAGCAGTGTTTTTGAGGGTGCTGAGCTAGGGGGTGCTGAGCTCGTTTTTGGGGGTGCTTGACCACCCCCAAAAATAGGCTAAACACGCCCCTGCCATGTGTGGTGAATACCTATGCACACTCCAGATTTCTGGGTTTTTTTTTTTCATCTTAATTATTGTTTGTATCACAATAAAACAACAATGTGCTACTTTAAAGTTGTAGGCATGTTGTGTAAATCAAATGGTGCTAACCCCCCAAAAACCCATCTTAATTCCTGTTCGTAATGCGACAAAAGGGGACAAACACCAAGGGGGATGAATACTTTTGCAAGGCACTGTAAACACATGGGCTTCCAAGTGGAAGAACTTGAGTGGTCTGCATAGGGCTCTAACCTCAATCCCACTGAACACCTTTGGGGTGAACTGGAATGCTGACTGCACCCCAGGCCTCCTCATCTGTGCCTGACCTAAGTAATGCTCTTGTGGCTGAATGACCAAATCCTCACAGTCATGTTCCAAAATCTATTGGAAAACATTTTGATATATAGTTTATATTGACAATGGAACAGACAGTTGCTGGTGTGCCAACGACCCTCCCCCCTTTTATTTTTAAGTCTTATGCTGTATTTAATAAGTCTGCCTGAGGACTAAGGCTATGTTAAATCATTAATATGTCATTTCACTACACTAAACAGTTTTGTCTTTCGGTGGCGTAGTGGTTTGCACTGTTGCCTCACAGCAAGAAGGTTCTGGGTTTGAACCTCATGGATGAGGGGGGCCTTTCTGTGTGGAGTTTCCATGTTCTCCCCATGTCTGCATGGGTTTCCTCCGGGTGCTCCGGTTTCCCCCACAGTCCAAAGACACACTGATTAGGTAAAATACCCAGCTACTGGGGTTGTACAAGACAGTGCATGCTTAGTGCTGGTCCCAAGCCTGGATAAATTGGGGAGGGTTGTGTCAGGAAGGGCATCTGGTGTAAAACTCATGCCAAATCAATATGTGGAACAGATCTGCTGTGGTGACCCTGCATGTACGAGAGCAACCAAAAGAAGAAGAAGAAACTGTTTTGTCTTTTATTGTTTCTCTTACTATACTAATCATAGAGTATCTGTTCTGAGGTGTACAAGCTCTTACTCTTGTCATTCTGTCAATAGTGCCTACCATCTTGTGGTCCACAAGCATCTTTCCTATCCTGAAGTCTACAAGTCTTGTAAGATCGTATGTCCTTTTCTGGTCTTTTGTTCTGAAATCCATGGGCTTCTGCTCCACACCATCTATGATTCCCACTATCCTAAGGTCTACAAGCCCTAGCTCCAAGCCTCTGTTCCTGTCTGGATCCTACTCCTTCCATCATAAGGTGTGTAAGCATGTTTCAATCCTGCTTCTAACAGCCTGAGGTATATGTACATTTGCTTCTAAATGCAACTCCAACCAATCTGATGTTTCCGGGATACTACTTCTATCGAAATCTATATGTCCTTGCTCTCATTTGGATACTATTTCTACCAGTCTGAGGTCGACAAGCCCCTACTCCCTTTTAGGTCCTGCACCTACCACTGTGAGGTCTATAAGCCACTGTACAAACTCTTTCTACTATCCACAGAATGGAGTCCTCCTTTGGCTTACATAGTTTCCGTTTTGATTTTCCTTGCCAAGTTGCCCTTGCTTGGCAACTGGAGGTTAAGGCAGTGATGTCAGTAATGCTACCATGAGACAATCTGTATTGGGGAAAAACTTACTGCAAAAATGAAAGAATCTGATGAATCTTTAAATAATATTGGCTGGCTTTTTTTTGTGGTATATCAGATATATTCCATTCAGCTAGCATGATATTGAACGAGTCGAAGCCAGCCAATATTATTATTACAGGGTTAGTCAAAATTATGTTAACACTTAAATGGTAGAAACCAATCAGATCTGTAGTGGAAGTTCATCAATGGTGTACTGCTGCACCATCTGTAAGTAGACGTCTGACGTCACTGTTGGGGTGTCAAAAAAGTAGGGCCCAATTACGCCAGCAGTGGTCATGGTGCACCAAACAGTCAGGAGAAAAATAATCAATTAGTGTTAACATAATTTTGACTAACCTTGTATTATAATACATACACATTTCTTTCGAGTGTTCAACGCATCTTTCTCTTTCAAAAATTCTCTCAAAATCTTCTGTATTTAACAAAGCAAACCTGGTGGCCATGTTTGTTTACAAATTGTTACAGTCGCTCGCTAGTGCAGAAGTTTTATGTCTCCAATGTCTCTTCCAGTTTTTTTTATGTCCGTTGGTATGTTTTTCTCTTGTAAATATGCATTAATAATATCCAATGAATTTTTGGTAGCCTTTCAGGTGTTCAATGTGTCTTTCTCTTTCCTGGCGAACAAAGAAATGCTTCTGCGCATGCGCAGCAGAAAAATTTCTCATTGGATATTTGCATCAGCTCCAATGTGTGATGCCATGTTGTTTTGACAGCCATGCAATATCGTAAACCGTATTCAATGCTCATTCTCCATTGGATAGAGTGACATAATACATGTAGGATAAGTGATATGCTAACAATATTGCATGCTATCAAACCAAATGAATGAAACCTGCTAGAAGGGAATAGAATACATGTTTTTATTCCATGGAAAAAGTGTCCTGTATGTATCATAATATTTGATATTTTCACATTTAACACAAAAGTACTGAACACAGACAGAAACGTCAGTGTGGTACATTGATTCACATAGTAGAGCAGCCCAGTTTTAACATTGTTCTGTTTGAGTGGTTACACTCTGGCCTACTGCCTGAAAGCGGAGGCAGAATCCCAGTGCAGGCGCAGGATGTGCACAGGGTAGGCTCTAGGGCCCATCACTTAAACCAAACCTATCACTCCAGTCTTTCTAGAAGAGACGGAAATGATCTTTTTCTTTTTCGTACTTCCTTTCATGTCTTTTATTCTGACACATTCAACATCATCCCTCCCAACTGGGAGCAGTAGCTCAAATGGTTTTTGGCAGGCTGTTATGGTGTGCCAGTCACAGGGCAGGAGAGGAATGTTCCAGAAACAGAAAGTAATAGAGAGAGTGGAGAGTGTTTGGAGAAGATAGTGAACAACAGTTTAATTTCCACAGTACACTCAGTGTGTTGGCACCCCTGCTGCTTGATAAAGGAAAAGGTGCTTTTTTTTTCAGTGACAAAGAAAGTGTTCAGTGTAAGGTGTTTACAAAGCTCTAGGAGCATATTAGAATGTAAGTGTGAGTATTCATGTGTGGGAAGGAGCAATTTTGGTTTAATACATCTGCGTGTCTGTGAAGGTCTCATTTTAAGGCATCCGATTCACATGTACTGTATAATATATGAATGTATGTATGACACATGCAGCGATGTAACAGTATTCTTACCTTGTGAAGATTAATACCCACTGCAAAATGTTTAAAGGACAATGGAAATACACATTAAAAATACTCATATACCAACATGAGAATAGTGAGACATACAGTGGTGCTTGAAAGTTTGTGAACCCTTTAGAATTTTCTACATTTCTGCATAAATATGACCTAAAACATCATCAGATTTTCACACAAGTCCTAAAAATAAAGAGAATCCAGTTAAACAAATGAGACAAAAATATTATACTTGGTCATTTATTTATTGAGGAAAATGATCCAATATTACATATCTGTGAGTAGCAAAAGTATGTGAACCTTTGCTTTCAGTATCTGGTGTGACCCCCTTGTGCAGCAATAACTGCAACTAAACGTTTCTGGTAACTGTTGATCAGTCCTGCACACCGGCTTGGAGGAATTTTAGCTCATTCCTCTGTACAGAACAGCTTCAACTCTGGGATGTTGGTGGGTTTCCTCACATGAACTGCTCGCTTCAGGTCCTTCCACAACATTTCGATTGGATTAAGGTCAGGACTTTGACTTGGCCATTCCAAAACATTAACTTTATTCTTCTTTAACCATTCTTTGGTAGAAGAACTTGTGTGCTTAGGGTCATTGTCTTGCTGCATGACCCACCTTCTCTTGAGATTCAGTTCATGGACAGATGTGCTGAAATTTTCCTTTAGAATTCACTGGTATAATTCAGGATTCACTGTTCCATCAATAATGGCAAGCTGTCTGTCCTGGCCCAGATGCAGCAAAACAGGCCCAAACCATGATACTACCACCACCATGTTTCACAGATGGGATAAGGTTCTTATGCTGGAATGCAGTGTTTTCCTTTCTCCAAATATAACGCTTCTCATTTAAACCAAAAAGTTCTATTTTGGTCTCATCCGTCCACAAAACATTTTTCCAATAGCCTTCTGGCTTGTCCACGTGATCTTTAGCAAACTGCAGACGAGCAGCAATGTTCTTTTTGGAGAGCCGTGGCTTTCTCCTTGCAACCTGGCCATGCACACCATTGTTGTTCAGTGTTCTCCTGATGGTGGACTCATTAACATTAACATTAGCCAATGTGAGAGAGGCCTTCAGTTGCTTAGAAGTTACCCTGGGGTCCTTTGTGACCTCGCCGACTATTACATGCCTTGCTCTTGGAGTGACCTTTGTTGGTCGAGCACTCCTGGGGAGGGTAACAATGGTCTTGAATTTCCTCCATTTGTACACAATCTGTCTGACTGTGGAATGGTGGAGTGCAAACTCTTTAGAGATGGTTTTGTAACGTTTTCCAGCCTGATGTGCATCAACAATGCTTTTTCTGAGGTCCTCAGAAATCTCCTTTGTTCGTGCCATGATGCACTTCCACAAACATGTGTTGTGAAGATCAGACTTTGATAGATCCCTGTTCTTCAGATAAAACAGGGTGCCCACTCACACCTGTTTGCCATCCCATTGATTGAAAACACCTGACTCTCTTTCAAATTAACTGCTAATCCTAGAGGTTCACATACTTTTGCCACTCACAGATATGTAATATTGGATCATTTTCCTCAATAAATAAATGACCAAGCATAATATTTTTGTCTCATTTGTTTAACTGGGTTCTCTTTATCTACTTTTAGGACTTATCTAAAAATCTGATGATGTTTTAGATCATATTTATGCAGAAATATAGAAAATTCTAAAGGGTTCACAAACTTTCAAGCACCACTGTAAGAAACCCCAATGAATTTCCTTTTATAAAGGGTAAACAATCATGTACTTCCCCAAAGGGAAGTTCAGAAATGGCCAACGAAGAGGTTTGCATTAATGTGCATTTATTTATTCATTTGTCTTCAGTACTTTCTTTGTGGTGGATAATGAGCTGAGGTCTCAGTCACACTTGAATAGTTATGGAATAGTATGCCACTTTCCCTTAAAATCTTAAATATCAGACGGGCTTTTAGAAGTCAGGTTAAGACTTTATGGAATAGAGTAACAGATTCATAATTAATTTGGTGAGATTTGTCTCTTTGTAGGGTAGTGTTATTTATTATTTTATGTGATTTTGTCCCATTTTGTTTTGGTAATGTTCTTGGACTTGTCTGGATTAACTTTTGTGTTTTATTGTTTTGATGTTCTATATCTTAACATCAAGGACCATGATGGAAATGTGTTTTTTACTTTAACATGTTATCCTCTGGATTTTATTGTCTATCAATCCAAAATAAAATCAATCAACCAATCTTGACATGAGGCAGGAACACACCTAGGCTGTCCATCACAGGGGGCCATGCACGCAAACATTCACAAACTCCTTCACACTTCAGAGCATTTTACCACAGCCAAACTCCTACTGCAGTGTTTTTGGGAAGTGGGTGGAAAGCAGTGTGTTCAAAGGGAGACCATTTAAGACTCAGGATCTAACCAGGGATCTGGAGCTGTGATTAATATCCTTCACTGGAAAGTTATTTGTGTACAATATGCAAATGTCTGTCTGCTGTGAATTTCAATTTACCTGCAGCTGTTTCTGACACTGATGAAATGAAATGCTTGTATGTTGTGCCTAATCACACTGAAAGTTGTGTGTACTTTCTGCTGTTCATGAGACTACATAGGCATGTTGACATCACTGTTTATTATTGCCTGTGTAAATAAGAACGTAAGCTTGAATTAGAGCAGAAGATCAGAGGTTCAGCTCAGTTTTGGCCTCATGGCCTGTGAGCAACCTGTGGTATCTTAGAACATTGTGAAAGCACATGTAAGAGCGCATGCATTGATGAGTGTCACAGCGGCAGGTCAAAACGAGTGAACAGTGGTCTGCAAACAGTATGCTTTCAGTTCCTCATGTGGTTGAAAGTGTGAACCTCCCCGAAACTAACTAATTCTGATGAAAAAGTGCATGAGTTTCAACTGACTTATCAAATCAACATGTGATTATTTACCACGCAACAAGCAGTATAGTTGAATAAAATGATTTATTAAACAAGATATATATTACACATAGCATTTAAATTCAATACTACTACTATAATGATACACTGTATATCCCAACAATAACCTTGCATAAGTGATTCAGGTGCTGAAAACCTTTGATTTAGCATCCATAAATACTTGCAACATTTCAGGTTATTACAAACTCGCGCACAAAATACTGCTAACCAGTAAACGATTATCACAGAGATTTAAAAATGACCTTTTTGAAGTGGTCATTATGTGGTTCATGTTTTGACATCCAAATTGCTGACCAGTTATTCAGCAGTGTACAGTGCTGAAGAGTGTGTGTCAAATGCATTGTTCAGGATCTTACAGGTATTTATGAACTAATATTACGGTTCACTAAATGTAGGGTCAGGAATTGTCTGAATAAAAAAACAAAACAAACCTTATAATTCAATGCACAACAGTGATGCCACTTGGCTTCAAGGACAAGAGTGTCTTACATGCATTTCCTCTTGGCATAATGTTTTCTTCTTTTCTCCTAGCTCTCCATGTAAACGTCACTTCATCACTCCAGTTCCCCAAATCCTGCTCATCTGCAGAAGACAGATATAACTGTCAGGAAAAAACACACACACACACACACACACACACACACACACACACACACCTTGATTCAAGTGTCACAACAGTAAGACCACCTTCACCTTTTCCTCTTTAGACTATATGAAAAAAAGCAAAACAATTCTTTGTAAAAAGTTGGTTCATACTGTGGCTTAGGAACTTGTGCCATAAGACCATCTCACCTCCCTGGTCCATCATCTAATACAGGAGCGCCACCCTCAAGATTTGATCTCTTTAAGATGTCAGGAAATTTGATATGGTATAATCAATTTTTTTGAATTACCCCCAAAGACTTTGATTCAAATAAGCTTTGGAAGAAAAGTTTAACATAGTAAATGCTGATTTCTCAGCTCTCGAGTGGTGCAACAGAATTATCTGAGGATCCAAAGTTTGAATCCTGATGTGTTGTCACAGCCATCCGTGTCTGGGAGCGCAAGAGAACGAAAATGGCCATGCTCTCAGGGTGGGAGGGGTGGCATGCTCTATCTCTCCTATCAGCCTTTTGGAGTTCAGTTTTTGGCTCAATCATCTCATCTCATCTCATTATCTCTAGCCGCTTTATCCTTCTACAGGGTCACAGGCAAGCTGGAGCCTATCCCAGCTGACTACGGGCGAAAGGCGGGGTACACCCTGGACAAGTCGCCAGGTCATCACAGGGCTGACACATAGACACAGACAACCATTCACACTCACATTCACACCTACGGTCAATCTAGAGTCACCAGTTAACCTAACCTGCATGTCTTTGGACTGTGGGGGAAACCGGAGCACCCGGAGGAAACCCACGCGGACACGGGGAGAACATGCAAACTCCACACAGAAAGGCCCTCGCCGGCCCCGGGGCTCGAACCCAGGACCTTCTTGCTGTGAGGCGGCAGCGCTAACCACTACACCACCGTGCCGCCCCTTTGGCTCAGTCAAATTTAGCTAAATTTTCAAAATTTCCATTTCTGTTAAAAATGTTTGCACAGCCGGTTCTTATAAATTAATTTCCCAGGCCAACTTTAGAGACAGTCTGCCACCTTGTGGATTATGAAAGAGCAGCTGCTGTATTGATGTCAGAATAAAAGCAGGCCGAAATAATTGCAGTGGGAGAGGGTGGGAACTACAAACCACCAGCCATGCATCCTGATTGTCACTGTTGGACAGGCAAGCAGAAACAAATCAAAAGGACAGCATATACAACAAGACACTGCATATAGAGTGAGCACAGTAATATTTCAGGGATCAGAAGTTGCTTGAGTGTTGATGTATCTGTGTGTTAGGCCAGGAAACAACCTTAGCATGGTTTTGCAAAACGTCAATATGTAAATCACTGCCAGATGGTAACAGAAGTATCTTTTTTTTAATAATGTATGACAGATGAGAAAGTGGGTCCATGCAAAGGCCCAAACTCAGATTGCTGAAGGATGTGAGTCGAATGCCGCCCATTGGAAGGGTGCCTCTCTTTCTGCACTTGGTGGGTATAAATAGCCATTTCCTCTTGGGCCACTCTGTCGCCGTGACAACAGCTTAGTCTGGACAGGAGTGTTTTGGAAGCATTTTTTGGTGTCCCACCCTGCTGGGTTAGAGAGCTTCAAAAAGAGCCTTCAACCTCACCTCCTGACCCAGCAGCAATTCTCACAATGGAGCTCCACTTCCTCAGAGTTCTACAAACCACACCCACCTACACATACTGGCTTCTAGACACACAAAGAGAACAGAAGCCTCTTGTTGTCTATGAAGGTTTTTAGTCCTCAAGGCTATTCTGAACGTCTAGTGGAAGTATCTCAATGCAATGTTAGAATCTTGAAGATGTTTCAAAATTTGCAAGAGATGAAGCCACACAGAAATGGAGAAACATCAAGATTATAACCGGTCACCGTGTTGATGTACTGTACAAGACGTTGAAAGACTCCGGATGTATCCCATGAGCTGAACTGATATGATGCCAGAGAAGTTGGTGGTGCTGTTTCCGTTTCCTCTGTGATGCCATGGCATCCGTAAGCCAGAGAGCGCAAACACCCCACTCCCGGCCTTGTCTTGGCTCCAGCTGAGAGTGTAGGATGTTTACATTCCCTGAGGCTCACAGGACTCCTGGGTTAAGCTGAGGCCTGGCCTGGTGTTGAAAAGTGCACAACTTGGAGACACCTACAAACTGAGTATACCTGACTGCCTCATGGTCATTCTATAATGAGACAGTGCAACAACACTCTGTTCTGAAATAAGTGTAATAACATTTTGATGGTTTAGGGCATCAAATGGAAGCCTTTGCTAAAAGTGAGAAATAGAACTAACATGGGTGAACGCACATATTTTTCAGACCTGTGAGAAATCTGCTCAATGTTTGTCATTCACCTCTGAGATAAGCAACACTTTCTATTAATAGAGCTGCATTCATCAGCATACTGGCCACCTGAGCTCTGTTCTTAAGGGCCTGAGGGAGGCACAAGCTGCATGGTACATAAAGGGCAAGGCCACTGTAGAGATAGAAAGGGGATATATGACTGTTCACACAGACCTACGTCATCTGCCTGGCCTGTGCAGCTCTCATGGCTCCAGTCCAAGAGCCCCCTCTCTTGAGGATGTGGCCACTCCCAGACCCTGTGAACCCGCCTGAATTGGAGCTTTTCACATTCTTGAGGCCTATTTCCTCTTACTGGACAAGAGCTTTCTCTTGCTTTCTGTCTCCTCTCTTAATGCATTCAATTATTGTTGTGGGAAAGGTCATCAAGCAGGGAACAGGCCTATGGGCATGAACAGGAAAGGAAGGTCATATAGACAGAGGCACTATATGGTAAACTGTAAATAAGGAAAGGTACATAGAGGTTGGAATGAATCTGTAAAACTTAAGGAAGCAGCATTAATTAAGGGGAAAAAGGATGTAGCCATAGTACTAGAGCTCAAGAGCAATGGAAAAAATAGTAACAACAACAATAGCGCAGTTGATTTTATTATTCTTAAGTGTTCCAGCTTTACTTTTATGATAACACAATGTGTGGAGAAATGAAACACTGGTAAGTCTAAAATAAATAAATAAATAAATAAATATATATATATATATAGAGAGAGAGAGAGAGAGAGAGAGAGAGAGTTTAATATGAGAAATACACAATCTCGACCAGTGTTCTTCAGCTCATCCAGCTTTTACTAACAATGAGTTCCTCTGAAATGCTCCCCTTAATTTCTTAACACCTTTCCCATGGTAAACAGGAACTGCTGGGACATTACCGGTACATTACATTATGGCAGATTAAATTCTACAGCTATGCTTATCATTAGTTTGCTTTTAAGAAAGTTTGTTGAACTGGACAAACATTGGTACCTTTCCTTCTTATCACTTTGTAAATGTTTGTGTCAGTTCCAGTTAAAAAGGGAGTTCAGTTGGTGATGGACATGAGAAAGTCGCAAATCAACAAAAAGGCTGAGGAGAGAATGAATGGAGGCGATACCATCAGTCAGCCAACATCCCTGGGGACGGTCTCTCTCCCCGAGGACTGGGTGACACCACTGTCATACCCCAAAAGAGCTGTCCAGAGTGCTGAAACTGGGCGCTCATTAAAAAACTAATAATAATTTCATTTAGTATAAATACATACTGATTACTGAAAATCATGCACACTGATTGGTTGAGAAATTCGGACTATTTCCCGATAATTGGCTTGAATGACTCAGCAAAACACCTGCCAATCACTTTGTCATCGTAAGTGTGGAAGAATTACAAATTATGAAAGAAAATACTGTTCCTAAAACCACTAAAGATGCTATGAAGTTTGGTCTAAAACTATTTAAAGGTAAGGTGGATTTGTGATTTATTTAATCTATTTCAAAACAAAGTATTTTATGTGGCTCGGCGTAGATAAGTGACAAGTCTGTGCTGCACCTTCATTAGATTTGCATGCCTCTTTTGAAGTTTGAAAGAAATTATTTTTTCATACATTTAAAAAAAAATAATCACCTTTGTATTTATACGAAAACAATTATCCGCTTCAGGCTCAGTGAATATTGGTGAATAATAACCTCGACTTCGTCTCCGTTATTATTCACTGATATTCACTGCACCTTCAGCAAATAATTGTTAATTAATTGGAGCATGTAGAGAAATTAGGGTAGTTTAACACAGAAAGGAAAACAAAAGCACAGCAATGGAACTTATGTAACATTATATGCAACTATGTCAGAAAATTATTCAGTAAATTTTATTACTGGGAGAAACAGGAACCAAATACCTACAAGAAGTGACTTGATCTATTGCAATCAAGACTCAAATAAACCCTCAATTCAGTAAACTCAGTAAAATCTACTAGATTTACCAAGTTATCAGTAACCCACAACTGGAAATTATACATTAGAGTCAAGCCTAACCAATAAGTTCACATTATTGACAAAATAGTCTGAAAAGGAGCTGAAACATTACCCCACTGTAACCCTTTTCTCTACGAACAATTTCCCATTGCCAGGCAGAGTTGTGCTACAGGATCACGTTTCTGTGAGCGTCACTGCACTCCCCGTGGGAGACTTCATGAAGGAGGTAGGAAAAAGAGATTGTGATACTCAACTCCATGTTACAGGCTTTTGAAACAATGAGAAGGGGAGAGTAAGCACAGAAGCAACAGCACTAATCTGGGTTTTAGCTCTCCACAGGTGCCAGGCCGGAATGTGTTTTACAGGCCTTGAGGTGCTAATCTGACACAAATGGTGTTCCTCGGCTGCTGAAGTTGATGTTCAGTCTCTGGAGTCGGCACTTCAGCCATATCCAGGACCAACTGCTGTGTCCTGCTGCCCCTATTTTTCCATTTCAACCCTCCTGGGGCCACACCACTCAACTAACTCACATAGCTCCCAATCTGAAGATCCACTTATGGTGCCAAAGGAACAGTAAATCTTCTTCACCATTTCACATGTACTTGTATGGAAATGAGAATACAAACGTAATCTCTTTGCACTAGCTTAAATGGGCATAAGATCATCATAGACACAAAAATGCATGTTCTGTCATCACCAGTGGGGGAAAAAAAGTTTTGATGGTTTAAAATTCGGCAACGTCACAAGCATTGTCTCCATCTTGATGTAAAAGTGCATTAGTTCTCACCACCTGAAAATAGTGAAAAAGTTTATTTGAAGGTGTTCTGTATGTCACTTGTACCACTCTTTTTCACGCATTATGAGAAGAGGTAATGGCAGTTGGCTGCTGCAAACATCCGACTGAAAGCTCCATCTTAAGCACCAGCTTCCAGTCAAGGATGTTTACAGTAGCCCATACTGCCAGCCAGGCATTGTTTGTTCTTTCTTGTTGCCATACAATCAGGACATCTTTACTGGTAAACTTGGCATGTAACTCTTAAGCCAGAGCAACACGTACACTGATTAATAGTATTAATGAATACAGGGGAAAAATTCAGCTTGTGTGATGGTAGGCAGTCCTTGTGTCAGAGACTGTCCTTGTGGCAGAGTTTAGTGCACCTGCACATCTGATGCTGTTTTTCCATCCGACATTCTAAGGGCTGCTTGCCACGGGGAGCAGAAATGCTGTATTTACATTGAAAACATAAAAGGAGGAGGCAGTGGAAGTCGTTTGTTTTGCCATGACACTCCCAGAGAGGTCAAATCTGCGAAAGCTTCACAGGCAAAATATCCCTTCAGGTCAGGAACTTGACCATCTAGCCAAAAACAAACAAACAAAAAAACACCTTTGCAAATCCCAGCCATAAAAGACCCATCTTGTTTACCTTCTAAATGGCACTGTGATGTCCCCTATGCTCATAGAGCTTAGCTAGCGTTTTCAAACTCCCCCCCCCCCCGATGCTGTGAATGTGACTTATGTGAGGTCGTGGTGGACCATCCAGCTACCTCCGGCCTCCATTTTGTCCTCTGTACATACAGGACACACATCACACTGGTGATGTGTGCATTTCAACATAGTAATTTGAGACTTAAGGGCAGTCTGAGATTTTCTCATGTTCGCTGAATATTGTATTTTCTTTGCCATCAAGCTTTTGCTTATAGAAGAAACCTCAAATTCCTGTAAAGGAGAAAATAATCACAGAAAATAATCTGACACTGGTTTTCATAATAAACTCCAGCCATCACACACACACACAAATTTTATATAACGAATATAAATAACAGTTATTACAATAACAGTTATTCCACGAAATTGAGTTGTACATGAGCTGATAGCTGACAAAGCGTGTAGCACTGAGTCGGCTATAAGCCATGTACGATGAAATTGAGTGGAATCACTGTTTTATTCTATCCACATTCACTGGATATTGAGAAACAGAGCATTTTTATTCTTTGCAAATTCAATAAATAAAAACTTGATACAAAATGTCTGACAAAATTTCCGCTTAGAATGTAAATAAACCGGCACAATGACGGTCGCAATTTGTGAAAAATGCTATAATAATAATAATTTTTGAAAAATAAAAAAAAAAGATACATTCTTACCATCAAATACTTTTATTCCATACTACAGTATGTTGCTTTTTTGTATTTTTTGGGGTTTTGTTTTCGAGTAAAGTTTTTATTTCGTCCTTGGTTGGTTCAGCAACATGCGCCGCCATTTTGTTTTTCTCTACTCATGGTATATGAGCTGATATCATAGTAATAGAGTAGCCAATCAGAGTGCGTGATTGCTCATATCTCATATCCAGTGAATGTGGAGATATAAATAATATATTCTGATAAACAGTACATTCACATCAATGTAGATAATGAGTCTGTGGAAGTGTATAGACATGATTATTTTTGACAGGGTAATAAGGTTAGATATAAAACCATGTTAAAAATGGTTCCTTGTGTCTAAACTTACTAGTCATTTTTTATAGCATCTTATATATGTCTGACAGTCTGTCTGACAGAACTCCAGCTGTTCTCCTCCTGTGCACTGTGTCTCCAATCTACAAGTCAAGTGAATGAGGCACACACGAGAATAGGCATGTTGGCTATATGCTATAGGGATGTGTGTCTGTGTTACAGTGCTTTAGTGAAACTCCTAGGGTCTCATATCCCTCCTAGTGTTCAGAGCACGGCGGGAACAAAGCAAACTTTATCAGAACACTGCAATCCCACATTCCGCAGATTCTTAGCACTTGGCAACCGTATAGCACACAGTACAGCGGAGGGGGAGGGGTGAAGGAGAGAAAGGGGAGGAAGCAGAGTCCGAGGACACACTGCTTCCTCAAGTGCGCTCTAACTCTGATTGGTCCCACGGTTAACTGACATTAATGTCAGTGGCATACTGACTAATTCTACTGTAGTTGATTCGTGCTCCAGTCTCACCTTGCACTGTTTTTGTCCATTCCTTGATTGTCCTGTCCATCACAGGACACCGTTTCCAAAAGAACACTTCATTAATATCCTTCAAACACAAAGCTTTTGGACACTGGACTGAAAGAAGATGTGATGTACAATCCTTTCTCAACTGCAGCAAAGTCACATCAAGGTTACAGAGATCCAACCCTGTGTGTGCAAGAGTTCAACACCCTCTGGCTTGAATCTACTTTGCTTACTCCTTTTATCTGTTTCTTTTTCTATCCTTTCTATCCCTATAACCTTCGCGATATCAAACAGATGCACAGATCAGAGAAACTGATGAGTGTGTTGTAAAAGTGAAGAACCATAAATAGTGCGGCGTTATGAGACCTGATGCCTCAGCTCCTGTGATCTCCCTGTACTCTCTGATATGTGTGGACTATTTTTATTGATTCTTCCCTCCTCATCAAAGCATTCTTCCTTAAATCACACTCAAAACACATTTCTTATGATGGCATGTCTCCACTGTATTTTCTTGAAATTTATGCTCGTTCTGGTATCACCTATTAAAAGGCACAGGTTATAAATTTGACTTTGGTGACAACAAAGTTTAATCTGTAGCTAAATCTGAGTACCAACTAACCACCAAGTATGTTAATAAATAACAAACACAAGTGCTGAATTTTCCCCTTTTTCTCTGTATAACACATACAGTACATGCACAGTTTCTATTCACTTTTTTGTTCTCTCTGCTTCATCTCCTTCTCCAAGAACCAACACATGCCTTAAGTGAAGATCAGGTGAACAAAAAGTTCTCTGACCTTGTGAGAGGTCATACTTTCATGCTCTTATTCTCTCGGTTAAGCACAGAGGCCGTATTCCAAGCACGAAATGCACAGTAACAAAACAAGTCATCCATGTCACCCATATACTGATTAACAGAGCTAACTAACTCTCAGAGGTCATTTGCTGCATTCATTGAGGAGTACTTTGTCCCATGACACATGAAAAGCACAGGAAAACTGGGCAAAACATTTAATGTTTCATGTCTGCTTGATTTGCTACAAGTAGAAGGTCATTGTGGTGCTGCAACAACATAAGTCTTCTCCATGAGTGACCAAAATGAGCACCTAGTGACTCCCGATTGTCGTGTTAATAGATCACTCCCCCATATGCAGCCTCAACTAAAAATAATTAAAGAGAAATGAGTTAGAGTAAGCAGTTCTGAATAGCTAGCGTCCCTCATTCCTGAGCTGAAACAGGAAGTGTGCCTATCTCCATGGGAACACTCCCAAGAAAGCCCATACTCAGAGAGAGCCCACTATTTGACTTACAATAACAAATGACATACAGTCCCACTTTTTTTTAAATGCCTGTTTCCAAGGCATTAAAAAACCTAGACTGTCTGTATTAAACATGCAGAATCATGCAAATCAATATGCTTACACAAGTATGTTATTCTTTTATATGCAGTAGCCTGTTTTATAAATTTCTAACTCTACATGGAAGATCAATTGCTTCGTTTGTAAATAACACCCTGTCGTCTGAGGGAGAAGAAAACCAGAGCAAAAGGGCACATAGCAGGGCAGATAGTGCAACTGCAAAACATCTGCAGGCCTACAGACATTACTGACTTCCGGTTATATTTGAGAAGAACGGTAGCAGAAACCACAAAATGAACTCATTAGTAAGCATTCTCTGAATGAAGGAAGAAATAAAAGATGACACCAATGTATTCTCATATAGAGGACAAAATGTAATTGTGTGTGTGTGTGTGTGTGTATATTATATATGTATGTGTGTGTGCGTATGTATATAAAATACAAAATATGTGTGTGTGTATATATATATATATATATATACACACACACACACATACACACACACACACACACATATATATATATATATATATATACACACACACACACACTACAAAATTGACACAAATGTATTCTCATATATATATGTGTATATGTGTGTGTGTACAGTATTATACACACACACACGCTTTCCCACAGTCCTGAAGAACTTACCGGTTCGATCAGAGGTGATGTTTACAGATGAAAGAGTGAAACGAGGTAATTTCCGGGTAAACCGGCGCTCACTTGAAACCACTTCTCCCCTGAACCGTGAACTAAATGTGGATAATGTGGAGAGATAGGGCGTCATGGTGAAGGGCAGAACTGTGACATAAACATAACACTCACCGGAGTTTGAGCACCGCAGGCGGCTCTGAACACCGAGTCGGCCGTCAGTGCTTTTCTCCGCTGGCGGTCTCCTTCCTGTTCATCCCGCGGTGTTTACCGGCTCGCCTCTCGGTTTATATGCGCCCTTTTCTTTTCCAGCAGGTAATTCAGATGCCGTTCTCTGGACCGACCCTCGCCATGTTCTTTAGTCTTCTTCACTTCAACTTTCAGTCCTGACGCGCTTCTCCTGTTCAACGCCTCTGTCTTTACAACTTTAGGCAACTGTGAAATCACGGAGTGTCACACCGCGCTGCAGAGTGTTCCAGACTCCGCTACAGAGTGTTCAATACTTCGCTACAGTGTGTTCAATACTCCGCTACAGAGTGCGGTAAGACGCGGGTTTTGCCGGAGCCGGTCATTTACAGGCTACAACTGTATAATTACGTAACGCTGTTAGTATGCAAAGCGCTGGAAAAGATGGCAACTCAAACTGAGGTGGGCTCTGAGCTCATCTTGCTCCGTCCGAGCTGTAGCTGATGATAAGACAGACAGACATCACCCTCCCTCCCGATCTGGACACTGTCTCTGTCCCCACTTTTTCTAGGCGGACTTACACGCTTGGACCCGCCCCTTTTCTGTCCTAGCTGACCAATCTGGGGGCGGGTCGCTCGGCCTTCACTTTCTGCACTCTGTGACCTCAGGAGCGACCCGCATCCTTCCCTCAACTCGTTTGCCATCTGATTCACCTCACTGTTTTAGCCTTTTTACAGAAAACTTTACTCCACAGTTACAAAAGCGTATTTCTGTCTCTCTCCAGACGTGGACAAAGTACCCAACTTCATTACTGAAGTCAAAGTACAGATCTCACTGGTCAAATGTTACTCCGATACAAGTGAAAGCTGTACAGTCAAATTTTTACTTAAGTTAAAGTACTGAAGTACTTTTAAGCTTTTAAAAATACTTAAGTATTAAAAGTACATTTTCTGTCAACGCATCGTTGTATTATTGCCACAACGTGTACAAAACCTAACACCGTTACCAAAGACAGAAATGTGAATTCACAAAATGAACGCATGCTGTGCCATCATGGTGGTTTAATGTTAAGCTAGCTAGTCAGTGACGCTCCACCTGACATGCTAGCAAACTCTTTTCAAACTCGAAATTATATTGGATAGCTAATGCTACTAGAAAAGAAAAATTTCTACATTCTGTTTATTTGGCAAGATTATGCTAAAACATATTTCTGAAAGGACTTCAGATAAGTTAACGTTATTCATGTTAGTGTAACTCTGTTTTTACATGCTAACTAATAGTGCTCAAGTTACTGTAACTAGCTGTGTGTAAACATTAGCCGTGGACAAAGCTACAGCAACTTAGCAGGCAAATCCATAGAAAGTCATTTGACTAACCAGACTGCATAGCTATTGCAACATTATCGCTAGCTCTAAAAGACAATTTCATTGCAAGCTTTCTCTTGGAATAAAACATTTATATACCTCAATATGCTTCTGCAGGTTGGATGGCGAGTTTTTGTAGGCCGTGATGTGATTCGTTTTCAGCAAACATTTAAAACGAAACGAATCGTTAATCCTTTCAGAAAACTGAAACATGGGTTCCAGGTATGGCCATGAGTGCATGTATCCCCCAGAAGAACCGTTTCCTTCCATTCGGCCATCAACTGATCGTGTTAAATAATGCTGCGGAGAAATCATTGAACTTGATTTTATACAGTCTATGGATGTGACATTACCCTAGGGATTACTAATTGGCTGTCTCGGTGTCACCTGCGGAAAAACCAATCACGTTTTAGAAAAGAAAAGAAAAACACATCCACTTTCAAAGCTGCTTCATAGTAACAAGTAACGAGGACCTTGATAGAAATGTCTCTCATCTCATCTCATCTCATCTCATTATCTCTTGCCGCTTTATCCTTCTACAGGGTCGCAGGCAAGCTGGAGCCTATCCCAGCTGACTACGGGCGAAAGGCGGGGTACACCCTGGACAAGTCGCCAGGTCATCACAGGGCTGACACATAGACACAGACAACCATTCACACTCACATTCACACCTACGGTCAATTTAGAGTCACCAGTTAACCTAACCTGCATGTCTTTGGACTGTGGGGGAAACCGGAGCACCCGGAGGAAACCCATGCGGACACGGGGAGAACATGCAAACTCCGCACAGAAAGGCCCTTGCCGGCCACGGGGCTCGAACCCGGACCTTCTTGCTGTGAGGCGACAGCACTAACCACTACACCACCGTGCCGCCCTGATAGAAATGTAGTAGAGTAAAAAGTACGGTATTTGTCTTTCAAATGTAATGAAGTTAAAGCCATAAGTTTCCAAAAAAAAATACTCAAGTAAAGTACAGATACTCAAAAAGTGTACTTACCGTAAGTACAGTACTCAAGTAAATCTACTTCGTTACTGTTCACCTCTGTCTCTCTCTCTCTCTGTCTCTCACACACACACAGTATCATGTAATAATGTGAAGAATTATTGTGATAACGATTTTTTTTTTTGCAGTCCGGTTTCCATCAAATCGTGCACTCTGATTGGTTCGGGAGCGGTCCGGAATCCTACTATCCGGACCACAGTTACAGACCTTTGACGACTCGGTCATTCACAACAACAACAACAACAACAAACATAGTAGCAATTTTTCGTCAACGTTTATTTTCGCATTTCTCAGTATAATAGCATTAATTTTACAGCATGGATAGTGATAACGACAGTGTTCACAGCGAAAGCATGTTTTACTACCCCGATGAAGACGAAATAAAAGAAAGCATTTCAGGAGAAAGCCGAAAACCTGTAACTGTTGCTAACGCCGAGCAAATCCAGCAGTTTATTGAGGAGCAAAGGGCAGAAAATACAACAAAAAAGACGACCTATGACCTCAATGGCTTTGGAAAGTTTTGTTGAAACCTAAATGAAGGTCGAAAGGTGGAAGACATACCTGGCGAAGAACTAAACATGTGGTTTCCCTTTTGGGTGCTCTCGTTTTCTGTTAGAATTTGGTAAAGAAAAAAAAATATATTATTTACCAGCTTAAGAGGCCTCAGTCAGTGTTTTCAAGACCTCGGTCACAGTATTTCATGATATGGACCTCCCAGCTGGTAATATATAGTGCTCAGCATAAATGAGTACACCCCCTTTGAAAAGTAACATTTTAAACAATATCTCAATGAACACAAACAATTTCCAAAATGTTGACAAGACAAAGTTTAATATAACATCTGTTTAACTTATAACGTGAAAGTAAGGTTTATAATATAAACTTAGATTACACATTTTTCAGTTTTACTCAAATTAGGGTGGTGCAAAAATGAATACACCCCACAACAAAAACTACTACATCTAGTACTTTGTATGGCCTCCATGATTTTTAATGACAGCACCAAGTCTTCTAGGCATGGAATGAACAAGCTGGCGACATTTTGCAACATCAATCTTTTTCCATTCTTCAACAATGACCTCTTTTAGTGACTGGATGCTGGATGGAGAGTGATGCTCAACTTGTCTCTTCAGAATTCCCCAAAGAAAATAATTTATTTACACCACAAAGGTGACGGCTACAAGAAGATCAGCAAAGCTTCACTCATCAGTCAGAATACTGTCGCAAAAGTGGTACAAAAATTTAAGAAAGATGGAAAAACAACCATCTCACAGAGACGTCCAGGTCGTCCACGGAATTTAACACCTTGACAGGAGCGTCTTCTGATGAGAAGGGTTGAAGAAAATTGGCATGCAAGTTCACTGCAGTTATCTAAAAAAATAGAAAGCCAAACTGGGGTGACTATTTCCCATGACACAATATGGCGTACACTGCAGAGGAATGGCATGCATGGATACCGTCCATGAAAGAAGCCTCTCCTAAAGCCCAGGCACAAAAAAGCCCGCCTAGAGTTTGCCAGGGCCCATACTGACAAAGATGAAGACTACTGGGACTCTATACTCTCAAGTGATGAGACCAAGATAAATGTTTTTGGAACTGATGGCTTTAAAACTGTATGGCGTTGCAAAGGTGAGGAATACAAAGAAAAATGCATGGTGCCTACAGTGAAACATGGTGGTGGCAGTGTCCTTATGTGAGGCTGCATGAGTGCTGCTGGTATCGGGGAGCTGCATTTCATTGATGGCATCATGAATTCACAGATGTATTGCTGTATACTGAAAGAGAAGATGCTACCTGATATAGCTGATACAGTTATATTGTTAACTACAGGGTCCCTTACATTGTCTGACCTTAAATTAGTAGTTTGAATTTTTTGTTGGATATTCTCAATTTTGTCATTAAAAAAAAAAAAATCATGAAATCGTTGCTACTACATACTACAGGTGTGCATGTGTCTATAGTGGACTTATTCCTGGTTAATTTTGCTACAGTATTAAATAGGAATCTAGGATTATTTTTGTTATCTTCTATTAGGGAGGAGAGATTACGGGTATGTTGATCTAGCAGCACTAAGAGCTTTTCTATACTTCAGGACGTTCTCCTTCCATGCTAATTTGAACACTACCAATTTTGTTTGACGCCATTTATGTTCCAATTTTCGAGTGGTCTGTTTTAAAGTGCAAGTGTCATCATTATACCAGGGTGCTAATTTTTTGTCTCTGACCATTTTCCACTTAAGAGGAACTACATTATCTAAAGTATGGCGGAACGTTGACTCTAAGCATTCAGTTGCCTGATCAAGTTCTGCAGGGGCTGACAGTGACCCAATCAAAGTATATGATATGTAAAATAAATAAATAATACTAATAAAAAATATATATATATATATTAATGTTATCACGTGAAACGTTTCACGTTATAACGTGATAATTTGGTATCAATTGGTTTAAGCATTCCATTCTGTTATGAATCAGAAAAAAAAAAACTTATTATAAACCACAGCACTTTTATTTTTTGAAAGTCCTTCATCGACTTCAACAGTTTTACACAAGATCGATACATAACAGTTGTAAATGTCACTTAATTCCACAGGGTGTCGATAATGGTGGACACCAGTGAAAGTGGTTCACTATTATTGACACCTCATGTGACTTCTCAAACATGTGTTTAGATACAAAATGGCGACTGTCAAAAGAAAGAGTAAGAAACAAAGTAGGTTTCGACAAGGAGATCATGAAATATCGGTGAAGTTGATACGTAAAAACATGTCCATGATCTTTCCACCATGCTTACCTGCGATGATAATGTCCGGGTTTTCCTCAAATTGCTGATCGTGCTAAAAAAAATCCATCTCAGGTAACGAGCTGTGTCATCAGATGACAAGATCAAAGGGTGAGGGAGGGGTCTTCCAGTTGATTAATTAACCAATAATAACTGTTGTAACTGAAACTCACCTTTGTAAAATTGTTTTTTATTGGTAAACCTGAAAAGGTGTCGATAATTATGGACTGTCGATAACTGTAGCCGCCACTGTAATATCTCTCTGCACAGAGAAGATAAACCACAAGAAGCAATAAATACACAGTAGCCTCCTGTAACATCGGTCAACATGATGCCCTGACAAGTATTTATTTATATTTTCTTAGGTTGTTAAAAACACACACACACACACACACACACACACACACACACACACACACACACACACACACACACAAAAAAAACAAAACAAAACAAAAAAAAAACCCTGCTGCCCTTGAACATGGAGTCAGAGCTGCATTTTTAAAAAGGGCATTTCAAGGAAAAAAGGCATGACCTAAGAAATTAGTTCTGTGCTTTTTTGAAAAGCAGTAATATATTGTGTTTCAGCCACCCTCATAAGCAGTGTAATATTTTGAACACAAATGAAAAGACAGGGCATGGGGTAGAGAGACTGGTTTAGAGGCCTAAGCTGTGTATATATCATATCCAAAAGCACCTAGCAAGCTGCTTTTTGTTGACACAACAAGCATGGGCCTCTATTACTGCACTGCTATACAGGTCAGATGAGGGTTCACTGGCTTACTGTACTGTCTGGGACTGATAGAATGCAGGTAAAATAGCTTATCCCACAATTGCTTCATTTTTATTTGTATTTTTATGTTTGCTTGCATCTTTTGGATATTAAAGGGATTAAATTATGACTGATCTAAAAAAGTCAACAGACACTGAATATAACAGAATTAATTATAGGAAATATAAGCAATTGAATAATTAGGCAACAATCAGTTGATTGTTCAATTTGGACAACTATTTGATGTTACATAGCACTGTTTTTCATTAATATACTGACCAAAGTACGATAGACTTGAAGTAGGTTACTACTTTTATAAATAATGTGTAAATATATTGAGAGAATGAAGGAAAATAGTTGTTGAGATAATGTGATCAAAGCAAGGATACAATACAAATGGAGGTCTGTGACTCCTTGTTGTATTTACATTTTCCTTTCATCAGTTGTTGTTATCGACACTCCTGCAAGGCCTTTTCATTCTGTCTTTAGTTCTCAGAAAGTTGAACATGATGTGTTTCATTCTGTCTTTAGTTCTCAGAAAGTTGAACGTGTTCCAGTGCAGATCACCCAACCAGATAATCATGGTCAGATAAAAAAATTTTTTTCGTTGAATACATTTAATTCAATTAAATGTTAGATTGTGCAATTAATTAACTACAAAGGCATTTTTTCATAAGTGGTGGGAGTGAGTTTGGGTAAAAAAAAAAACCACACAGCTACGAAGACGTCTGAGGAAGGGTGGAGGGGATGAGACAGAGTGGACTGGGGTTGAGGTAGCTCAAGGGTCATTGTATTAAAAAGATGTCACTTAATCCCTAAACACATTATGCACTTTGGCATGGTTGTTGGTGCCTGACAGGCTGGATTGAGTATTGAAGAAACTGTTTATCTCTTGGGAATTTCATGCATGACAGTCTCTAGAGTCGACAAAGAATGGTTCGTAAAACATTCAGTGAGCGCAGTTCTGTGGAGAGAAGCACCTTGTTAATCAGAGGTCAGAGGAAACTGGCCAGACTGGTTCCATCTGATGGAAAGGCTACAGTAACTCAACCACTCTTTAGAACTGTGCTGGGCAGAAATGCATCTCAGAATGCACAACACACTGAATCTTGAGGTAGTAAAGACGAAATATTCCTATCAACATTTATACCTGTACAGTGCCTTGCAAAAGTATTCATCCCCCTTGGTGTTTGTCCTGTTTTTGTTGGGATACAAGCTGGAATTAAAATGGATTTTGGGGGGGTTAACACCATTTGATTTACACAACATGCCTACAACTTTAAAGGTGCACTTTTTTTATTGTGACACAAACAATAATTAAGATGAAAAAACAGAAATCTGGAGTGGTCATAGGTATCCCCCCCCCCCAAAAAAAAGTCAATACTTTATAGAGCCACTTTTTGCTACAATTACAGATGCAAGTCTCTTGGGGTATGTCTCTATTAGCTTAGCACATCTAGCCACTGGGATTTTTGCCCATTCCTCAAGGCAAAACTGCTCCAACTCCTTCAAGTTAGACGGGTTGTGTTGGTGTACCGCAATCTTCAAGTTACGCCACAGATTCTTGGATTGAGGTTTGGGCTTTGACGAGGCCATTCCAAGACATTTAAATGTTTCCCTTTAAACCACTCCAATGTAGTTTTAGCAGTACGTTTAGGGTCATTGTCCTGCTAGACCGTGAATCTTCGCCCCAGTCTCAAACCTCTGGCTGACTCAAACAGGTTTTCCTCCAGAATTGCCCTGTATTTAATGCCATCCATCTTTCCTTCAGTTCTGACCAGCTTTCCTGTCCCTGCAGATGAAAAACATCCCCACAGCATGATGCTGCCACCACCATGCTTCATTGTAGGGATGGTGTTCTCAGGGTGTTGGGTTTGTGCCACACATGGCATTTCCCGTGATGGCCAAAAAGTTCCATTTTTGTCTCATTTGACCAGAGAATCATCTTCCATGTGTTTGGGGAGTCTGCTACATGCTGTTGGGCAAACTCCAAACATGATTTTTCAAGCAATGACTTTTTTTTTTCTGGCCACCCTTCCATAAAGCCCCACTCTGTGGAGTGTATGGCTTAAAGTGTTCCTATGGACAGATACTCCCATCTCCACTGTGGATCTTTGCAGCTCCTTCAGTGTTCTCTTTGGTGTCTTTGCTGCATCTCTGATTAATGCCCTCCTTACTTGGTCTGTGAGTTTTGGTAGGTGGCCTTCTCTTGTCAGGTTTGTAGTGGTGTCATATTCTTTCCATCTTGCTATAATGGATTTAATGGTGCTCCCTGGGATATTCAAAGTTTGGGATATTTTTTATGACCCAACCCTGATCTATACTTCTCCACAACTTTGTCTCTGACCTGTTTGGAGTGCTCCTTGGTTCCCATGTTGCTTGCTTAGTAGTGTTGCAGAGTCACTGTCCTTCCAGGACAGGTTGATTTATATAGACATCATGTGACAGATCATGTGACACTTTGACTGCACACAGGTGGATTTGAATCAACTAATTATGTGACTTATGAAGTGAATTGGTTGGACCAGCTCTTATTTAGGAGTTTCATACGAAAGGGGGTGAATACTTATGCACACTCCAGATTTCTGTTTTTTCATCTTAATTATTGTTTGTGTCACAATAAAAAAACAACAATTTTCACCTTTAAAGTGGCATGTTGTGTAAATCAAATGGTGCTACCCCCCCAAACTTAATTTTGATTCCAGCTTATAATGCAACAAAACAGGACAAACACCAAGGGGGCTGAATACTTTTGCAAGGCACTGTAATTGCAACAAAAACTGAAACAATTTTTAAAAAATTATTTCATTGGGTGCTGTTGTGCACTTCATACTAGCTAGAGAGGTTTGCTCAACACCACCTCTTTCTTGTCAATCAGTGTACTTGGTATTGATGGGGACAGATGCTGGATGGAGAAGGTACTAGTGCATCTCAAAAATTGAGAATATTGTGAAAAAGTTTATTTTTTCATAATTTAATTCAGAAAGGTAAAATTTCATATGTTCTATATTCATTACATGTAAAGTGAAAAATTTTAAGCCTTTTTTGTTTAATTTTATTATTATGGCTTATAGGTCATGAAAATCAGAAATACAATATCTCAAATTATTAGACTATTTCATTTTGAGTTTGAGTAAAACAGTATAAATAACGTGTATCTCTCAGTCTAGTTCAATACATGCAACCATAATCATGGGAAAGACTGCTGACTTGACAGGTGTTCAGAAGAGGGTAAGCCATAGAAGGTCATTGCTGAAAAGGCTGGCTGGAAAAGGTGCACAAGCAACAGGGATGGCGGGAGCCTTGAGAGAATTGTCAAGAAAAGTCAATTCAAGAATTTGGGAGAGCTTCACAAGGAGTGGACTGAGACTGGTGTCAGTGCATCAAGAGCCACCATGCACAGATGTCTTCAGGAAACAGGCTACAATTGTTACATTCCTAATATCAAGCCACTCCTGAACCAGAGACAACGTCAGAAGCATTTTACCTGGGCTAAGGAGAGAAAGAACTGGACTGTTGCTCAATGGTCCAAAGTCTACTTTTCAGGTGAAAGTAAATTTTGCATTTCATTTGGAAATCAAGATCCTAGAGTCTGGAGGAAGAGTGGAGAGGCACAGAATCCAAGGTGTTTTAAGTCCAGTGTGAAGTTTCCACAGTCTGTGATGATTTGGGATGCCATGTCATCTGCTGGTGTTGGTGCTGGTCCACTGTGTTTTATCAAGTCCAAAGTCAATGCAGCCATCTACCAGGAGATTTTAGAGCACTTCATGCTTCCATCTGCTGACAAGCTTTATGGAGATGCTGATTTCCTTTTCCAGCAGGACTTTGCACCTGCCCACAGTGCCAAAACTACTACCAAATGGTGTGCTGACCATGATATTACTGTGCTTGATTGGCCAGCCAACTCGCTTGACCTGAACCCCATGGAGAATCTATGGGGTATTGTCAAGAGGAAGATGAGAAACACCTGACCCAAAAATACAGACAAGCTGAAGGCTGCTATCAAAGCAACCTGGGCTTCAATAACACCTCAGCAGTGCCACAGGCTGATCGCCTCCATGCCACACCGCACTGATGCAGTAATTCATAGTAAAAGAGCCCCAACCAAATATTGAGTGAATAAATGAACATGGACATTTCTGTATTGAATTGAATTTCATCTCAGAAATATTGCAAAGATAAGAAATTTAATGTCATTGCGTGACGCAGAAAAACTAGTCCATGCTTTCGTTACCTCCAGGTTGGATTATTGTAATGCCTTACTGTCTGGATGTTCCAATAAGTGCATAAATAAGCTCCAGTTAGTTCAAAATGCAGCAGCAAGAGTCCTTACTAGAACTAGAAAATATGACCACATCATGCCTGTCTTATCCACACTGCATTGGCTCCCAATCAAACTTCGTATTGATTATAAAATACTACTATTGACCTTTAAAGCACTAAATGGTCTCGCACCACAGTACCTGAGTGAACTTCTGCTCCTCTATGACCCGCCACGCCTACTTAGATCAAAAGGTGCAGGCTATCTGCTGGTACCTCGTATAGTGAAGGCTACATCAGGGGGCAGAGCCTTTTCTTACAAAGCCCCACAGTTATGGAACAGCCTTCCAAGTAATGTTCGGGAATCAGACACAGTCTCAGCATTTAAGTCTAGGCTGAAAACATATCTGTTTAGTCAAGCCTTTTGTTAATGGTGTTTATGAGGTAAAGGTGTAGATCTACAGGGTCCTCAGACATAGAGTGTTTTGGTAAACTGGGATGTATGGATGCTGTCAGTCCCCACTCGCTTGCTCACTCGAGTTTGTTGACGGTGTAGTGGCTGGCTGCTTTATGTCCCGGGGCTCCCTCATGCCTGTGTTACCTTCTAGCTCTCTCCTTTTAGTTATGCTGTCATAGTTAGTTGCCGGAGTCCCTGCTTGTACCCGGTGCAATATGTATACTGCTCCTACTTATTCAGGTGACATTGGGCATACCTAACAACCTGTGTTTTCTTTCCCTCCCCCCCACCCCAAATCTGTCCCTCTGAGTTACATGCAGTCAACAGGAAATCTTTTGGTGGAGAGGGTGGAGACCTCGACTGGCCATCGTAGCCTGCAGGGAATCGGCCGTCAGACTTTCTGTCGCATGTCCCAGACCTGGTGAAATGTAACTGAATTGTCTTGGCCAGCCCTAAGGGTCCCATCTGCATCTCATCATTGCTGAGGAGTGTGCTCCCATCACCCAGTCAAGCATCCAGCCAGAGCAGGTCATGATATACAGTGGTGCTTGAAAGTTTGTGAACCCTTTAGAATTTTCGATATTTCTGCATAAATATGACCTAAAACATCATCAGATTTCCACACAAGTCCTAAAAGTAGATAAAGAGAACCCAGTTAAACAAATGAGACAAAAATAATCTACTTGGTCATTTATTTATTGAGGAAAATTATCCAATATTACATATCTGTGAGTAGCAAAAGTATGTGAACCTCTAGGATTAGCAGTTAATTTGAAGGTGAAATTAGAGTCAGGTGTTTTCAATGGGATGACAATCAGGTGTGAGTGGGCACCCTGTTTTATTTAAAGAACAGGGATCTATCAAAGACTGATCTTCACAGCACATGTTTGTGGAAGTGTATCATGGCACAAACAAAAGAGATTTCTGAGGACCTCAGAAAAAGCTTTGTTGATGCTCATCAGGCTGGAAAAGGTTACAAAACCATCTCTAAAGAGTTTGGACTCCACCAATCCACAGTCAGACAGATTGTGTACAAATGGAGGAAATTCAAGACCATTGTTGCCCTCCCCAGGAGTGGTCGACCAACAAAGATCACTCCAAGAGCAAGGCATGTAATAGTCGGTGAGGTCACAAAGGATCCCAGGGTAAATTCTAAGCAACTGAAGGCCTCTCTCACATTGGCTAATGTTAATGTTCATGAGTCCACCATCAGGAGAACACTGAGCAACAATGGTGTGCATGGCAGGGTTGCAAGGAGAAAGCCACTGCTCTCCAAAAAGAACATTGCTGCTCGTCTTGAGTTTGCTAAAGATCATGTGGACAAACCAGAAGGCTATTGGAAAAATGTTTTGTGGACGGATGAGACCAAAATAGAACCTTTTGGTTTAAATGAGAAGTGTTATGTTTGGAGAAAGGAAAACACTCCATTCCAGTATAAGAACCTTATCCCATCTGTGAAATATGGTGGTGGTAGTATCATGGTTTGGGCCTGTTTTGCTGCATCTGGGCCAGGACGGCTTGCCATCATTGATGGAACAATGAAATCTGAATTATATCAGCAAATTCTAAAGGAAAATGTCAGGACATCTGTCCATGAACTGAATCTCAAGAGAAGGTGGGTCATGCAACAAGACAACGACCCTAAGCACACAAGTCATTCTACCAAAGAATGGTTAAAGAAGAATAAAGTTAAATGTTTTAGAATGGCCAAGTCAAAGTCCTGACCTTAATCCAATCGAAATGTTGTAGAAGGACCTGAAGCGAGCAGTTCATGTGAGGAAACCCACCAACATCCCAGAGTTGAAGCTGTTCTGTATGGAGTATTGGGCTAAAATTCCTCCAAGCCAGTGTGCAGGACTGATCAACAGTTACTGGAAATGTTTAGTTGCAGTTATTGCTGCACAAGGGTTCACATACTTTTGCCAAAGCAAAGGTTCACATACTTTTGGCACTCACAGATATGTAATATTGGATAATTTTCCTCAGTAAATAAATTACCAAGTATAATATTTTTGTCTCATTTGTTTAACTGGGTTCTCTTTATCTACTTTTAGGACTTGTGTGAAAATCTCATCTCATCTCATCATCTGTAGCCGCTTTATCCTGTTCTACAGGGTCGCAGGAGCCTATCTCAGCTGACTACGGGCGAAAGGCGGGGTACACCCTGGACAAGTCGCCAGGTCATCACAGGGCTGACACATAGACACAGACAACTATTCACACTCACATTCACACCTACGGTCAATTTAGAGTCACCAGTTAACCTAACCTGCATGTCTTTGGACTGTGGGGGAAACCGGAGCACCTGGAGGAAACCCACGCGGACACGGGGAGAACATGCAAACTCCGCACAGAAAGGCCCTCGCCGGCCACGGGGCTCGAACCCGGACCTTCTTGCTGTGAGGCGACAGCACTAACCACTACACCACCATGCCGCCCTTGTGTGAAAATCTGATGATGTTTTAGGTCATATTTATGCAGAAATGTAGAAAATTCTAAAGGGTTCACAAACTTTCAAGCACCACTGTGTGTGTGTGTGTGTGTGTACTACTGTGCAAAAGTCTTAGGCACATGTAAAGAAATGCTGTAGAACAAAAATGGCTTAAAAATAATGAAATGAAATGAAATGTTTCAACATAAAAAAATACTATAAACAGCAGTAAGCTATAATAAATGAAACAAAGTCAATATTTGGTGTGAGATGACAGTTGAGGGTTATACCTGGAGGACGCTCTGGACTCTTACAGTAATCCTTTTATGGCTGAGGACTACAGTTGTCTTGCTAACTTTAGGACTGCAGTTATCATGAACAGTTTTGCACTCAAGTTTCCATCAATGAAGAGCTATAACATCAATGAAACTGTCCTCATGTTAAAACTGTTAATATTATAGTCAGGCTGTCTGTTGTTGCCCAAATGAGGATGGATTCCCTTTTGAGTCTGGTTCCTCTCGAGGTTTCTTCCTCATGTCGTCTGAGGGAGTTTTTCCTTGCCACCGTCGCCACAGGCTTGCTCATTGGGGATAGATTAGGGATAAAATTAGCTCATGTTTTAAGTCGTTCAAATTCTGTAAAGCTGCTTTGCGACAATGTTTATTGTTAAAAGCGCTATACAAATAAACTTGACTTGACTTGTATTGTAAATCCTTTTTGATAGAGCTTAAGAAATATTCTAACAATTTGAGATACTGGATTTCTGATTTTCATGAGCTATAAGCCATAGTCATCAAAATTAAAACAAAAAAGGCTTGAAATATTTCACTTGATGTGTAATGAATATGGAATATATGAAAGTTTACCTTTTTGAATTAAATTATGAAAAAAATAACTTTTTCATGATATTCTAATTTTTTGAGATGCACTAGTATAATTTTGATACTGTATTGATATTAAAAAAGAAAATTATTAAAGATTACTATTATAGATGTATGTTGTACAATCATTCTGCCACAGTAAAAAACAAACAAATTAACAAACAAACAGTTCAAAGAAATCACTGAAAGCCCAATATTCTCATGACTTTCATGTCCATAAGCATAACACCAGTGTGTATAAGGTCCCACAATCCATAGTGCATGTCCAACCAAAATTCAAGCCATAAATTCAAGGAACTCACTTTAGATATCCATAATCAAATTGTATTAAGACAGATCTGAGCAAGGGTATAAAACCAGTTTTAAAGCTTTGAATCTTTATATAGTCACAGCTGGTGACATCACTGTAAAATGGAACAAGTTGGAAACCACAAGGATTCTTCCTAAAGCTGGCCCATCTAGCCAAACTCAGTAACTGGCTAGCTGGGCCTCAGTCAGAGAGACAAGAACCCAATTATACTCTAATAGAGCTTCAGAAGTCCTCAGTAGAGATGGGAGAACCTGCTGGGAGGACCACCATTTCAGAAATACTCCATCAATCAGGCCTTTATGGCAGAGTGAATAAATGGAAGCCACTCCTGAATAAAAGGCATATGGAAGGCACTTAAAGAGTACCTGTGTAGCATTTAAACATGATCAATGTCAATAGTACAAGCCCTAATTATAATAATGCACATAAGTGCAGCCACCTGATTAGCTCTCATAAGAACTTTATTTATTTATTGCACATGGGCAACCAATATGGAATCCAGGATATGATGTCAAGTCGTTGATAGCCAGGTATTGGAAGTTAAGTGTAGCTGATGTAAACATACTTGTTAGTTTATTTGCCTGGATTTAGTCCGATGAAAAAGAGTTATCTTCAAGTCAGAATGGACAGCAGAGAAACTGGATATCTCTATGAACCTTGGAAAAAAGGAGTATCCACACCTGATAAATGATTTCAACAGTGATTCATCAGATGATTCTAATGATGAAATTGGTGATGCTTTGCAAGTTCAAAGTCAAGAAGGCAGGCCAAAGGGTTCGGCAGCTATCTGGTGCGATGCGGAAAGTGTGCCATGCAGAAAATTGACACGGAATGTGTTTATTGTAAAGAGCACAAACTTTTATACAATATAATACAGGTGTAGTCACTGAATTGTTTCACAGATAAACCTGGTTTGGAAATGTATGTCATGCACAAGCCTGGATTGGAAATGGACTATATATGGTACAGACTATGATAGCCTGTGTGTACAGAGCATTTTTTAAGGATTTTCCACTAGGAGACCAACTGGTCTGGGCAATACAATCACAGGCCCCAGAGTCCATGCGGCTGCACCGTTGCGGCATATTCTGTGATGCAAATTGCCGCATTACGAATCCTCGTTTCAGCCAGCATAATATCAACATAGTTAATGCAGTGCCAAGTTTTCCTTGTTAAATTTATACTTACATGGTACTTGGTTAATTAATTGCAACTGATTAAACCAAATTATAAGACATAACTTGGTTTAAAATTTGGTCTCCCAGTGAAGCTGGTTTGGCATTGACCAGGAGACCAAATCTGGCCACTGGGAGACCATTTGGTCTCCCAGTAACTATGTTAAAAAATGCTCTGCGTGTGTAGCATGCAACATGATAGTATGGTAGCCTGATGTGAGAGGGCCAGCACCAGATGGAGAACTCACAAATCGGTAAGCAGCTTATTATATATAGAAACTCAGCGTGTGCACATGTTTATGTATATGGGTCTGTCTCAGAAACTGGGTACTGTGGGGGTACCCCACTAAATATATTCACAGTCAATAAACAATACAGTTTTGAATGGTGATGTTGGTTTTAATTTGAAATAAAATGATGAAAGAAATAATACAGATAAAACTAAATCTTTGATGTGAATACTCTATTCAGAATTTGGCAAAGATTCTGCAAATTTGTGGAAAAATGTCAGCTTGATCTGGGACATGATAAATGGTTGACTACATCGCATTCCCTTAAAAAGGTTGTAGTCCACTGAAAAGTCTACAGTTATCACTAATTGTATTTTAAGTTGTAACTTTATACACCTAAGGATTGGTGCGCTCACAGAATAATCATAACCATAAAAAACATCATGCAAAATATTTGATCACCGTTGTAACTCCATTTTCCGCATACCCCAATCCAATACGATCGTATTTTGATCTAAACGGAAAGCCTCAGGGTCAAGGTCACTACCTCACCAAAAGTAGTAACTTAAAATCACTATGCCATAAAAAATTTAGTTATAAATCTGCGATTTTGTTTTTTAAAACGAAAGGTGAAAGTTAGGTATAGAATATGTTTCTTACAGAATATGTTACAATGGTAGTTGGTCTTGTATGAATTTCTGAGCTATAAAATGAGTTGTGGTCTATTTTTTACCGTAGCGTGTTATTTGTGTGCGGGGAAGGACACACATTAACAATTTGCATGTGTAGAATGGAATTTTCCACTCCAACAGTTAGAAGTTGATCGTGCTTCCATTTGCAGTCTTTCTGTTACGCGAGTGATCTGTTCAGACGTTATCACTGAAAAGGTGAGTTTTGACGGTTTTATTTTGTTTTAGTCTTGCAGTATAAAGCAATAGAATGTTTCTTTTTCATCTTACTTTCATTTCGTAGTGCTTGCGTATTTTTGGCCAATATTTTGCAACCATGGTCAATTTAGATCGAACTTTTGATAGAATCTACGAGATTAAAATCATTTTGCCCCGGCCCCGCTCCGTCCAGTAGTGATGTCCCGTTGCTCGCACGCCGCAACAGAAACCCGCGCGACCTTCAGCCGGTACAGTCGCTGTTCTTTTACCACCGCCGTTTTTCTCATCTTTCCAGTGTGTTCTTGATTTTTCCATTGTGTCCTATTGTCCTATTTCGCCATATCAAATACCCAAAATGTATCATATTATTCATATTTAAGTGAATAATCAATTCAGTCATCATAACTTGGCATTTTTAACCCAAGCAATCAAAAAGAGGAAATTTATTCAATATTTTCACTCATCTGTGAAGAAGGGGCTTTAATTCTTCATCTCATCTCATCTTATTATCTCTAGTCGCTTTATCCTGTTCGACAGGGTCTCAGGCAAGCTGGAGCCTATCCCAGCTGACTACGGGTGAAAGGCGGGGTACACCCTGGACAAGTCGCCAGGTCATCACAGGGCTGACACATAGACACAGACAACCATTCACACTCACACCTACGCTCAATTTAGAGTCACCAGTTAACCTAACCTGCATGTCTTTGGACTGTGGGGGAAACCGGAGCACCCGGAGGAAACCCACGCGGACACCATGCAAACTCCGCACAGAAAGGCCTTCGCCAGCCATGGGGCTCGAACCCGGACCTTCTTGCTGTGAGGCAACAGCGCTAACCACTACACCACCGTGCTGCCTAGTTATTTTATATGTAAATTAATTTTACAAAAGCATTTGAATTGTAATTTAAAAAAAAAAAAATCCACAGTGGAGGCCAGATAAAGCAAGACGCTATCTTTATTCTTATTAAACATGACAAACGAAACATTGAGTGTTAGGTAAATGCAAAAAAATTAGTAAAATTAGAAAAAAAAAATGTTTGACCATAATATCCCAAATGAGAAACCAGTTTCTGAGACAGACCCATATATGTGTGTCCATACTAGCTATAAAACCTATTTATTTATTATGTGTGTGAATACAGGCATAGACACACAATGTGCCACAATAGGTTATATCAGGGATCTCCAACTTTTCTAGGACTGAGGGCTACCCAAAGGATGAGAAACTATATGGAGGGCTAGTCATTCAAAAATAATTTACTTAAAATAAATAAAAGGCTTAACATCCCCTTAAAATAAGACTATGTAGGATTATTTGCTTTAAATGAACAACAATCAAGGAATAGAAACTGGCATTTTAACATAAATTTTAATTATGAATAATCATAATCTCGACATATAAATATTGTTAGGAATTACCAACTTTTTTTTTGCAAATTCCAAAATTTAATTTATGCTAACCTTTATTAGCTAATGCTAATAAGTTAATGATAATAATGAACAGACCTGGCGACTTGTCCAGGGTGTACCCCGCCTTTCGCCCGTAGTCAGCTGGGATAGGCTCCAGCTTGCCTGCGACCCTGTAGAAGGATAAAGCGGCTAGAGATAATGAGATGAGATGAGATAATAATGAACATATTCTGTTGTATTTTGTTGTTTCTTGTAATCTCATGTTGGGAAAGTACATTTGTCCTCTTTTAGAATTATACACAAAAAATTCCAATATTCTCACTGCAGTTAATAGCTGTTACATAAAAACAGGTTTGGAAATGTCAAAGGCACAATAATAAAAGGATATAATTTTCCCTTTTCAACACACAACAGTTCTGTGAAAGTTAAAAAAAATTCAAAATCCATTCCTTAGAAAACTGCACTGCAACAGTAATATAACACTTGTACTTCTAACACAGCATACAAGTTGAAACTCTTAATTGCATCCTTAAATGATTTCACCTTATTGCAGATTCATAACATTTAAGAAATCATTCTCTTAGCATTCTTTTCTCTTCTAAGTTTTAAAATGCATTTCATCCATTGAATTTTGCATGCGAATGGTTCCTAGTGGGAAGCCTGACACTGCATTGAGTCCATCAGTGTGTAGTCAGGGGTATAGACCCTTTTCAGTCACGTGACCTTCGTAAACGCGACCACCATTTTGGACATGTAGTGGACTTCGGCTCGAATCGGTTTGAATGCGAGGAAGGCGACAAACGAAAAACATAAAAGAAGAAGGAGCGAGATGCAGAAAACACCTTCACTATCCAACGACGTAGGGCATTTACAGGGCGAGCAGAGGGAGAGGTATTTGCAAAAATTGAGGTTAGCAGGCTTAGAGAACGACGTTTACCTGCTTCCACCAGGATTGTTCACTGACGTACGGAAGTACACAAAGCCCTCGTCTTTACCTGACTTCGGCCCACATGATCTGTATACCTATGTCGTTAAAAACCCATCGCCATACACAGGTATTGATCTGAAAGCGTATAAGAGTTTGGATGCCTACAAATATTTTGTGTCAGGCTGGGTAACATGCCTACATCAGTGGGTCGTCCCTGGAGCCGGTGGTCGCCATCTTATTACAGCTAAGGTTTGTTCACATTTTCATTTACTTTCGGTCCTCAGGATAAACAAAATGTTATTAAATGTCATTGAAATAACTTCTTAGTCTGTTGAGACATGGCCCGTTATAAATTTGCTGTTACCAGGCAATGACCAAGAACTGTATTATTAGGGTCGGTGTCTGTGTTGTAGCAGTGTACTAGCAGCTAGCTGTTAGCACTAGCTAATGTCAACAACATAGTAGCTAGTATGTTACTGTAGCAATGTTTACGTTCAGTCATTTGGATGACTGTTAAAACCTTTCAGTCTCAAGTTTTTCCTTTACTGTATTTACTAGTTTACTGTAATTATGATCTGGCAGCTATTTACACCGGATCCGGTGTAAATAGCTGCCGGAGCCAACGTCCGAGGTTCCGGAGCACGCTCCGGCTTGCTCCCCCTCAAATTAAGCCCTGTACAGGTAAATAGCTGCCGGAGCCAACGTCCGAGGTTCCAGAGCGTGCTTCGGCTTGCTCCCCCTCAAATTAAAGGAACAGTCCACAGTACTTCCATAATGAAATATGCTCTTATCTGAATTGAGACGAGCTGCTCCGTACCTCTCTGAGCTTTGCGCGACCTTCCAGTCAGTCAGACGCAGTCAGATGCGCTGTCACTCGTGTTAGCAATGTAGCTAGGCTCAGTATGGCCAATGGTATTTTTTGGGGCTGTAGTTAGATGCGACCAAACTCTTCCGCGTTTTTCCTGTTTACATAGGTTTATATGACCAGTGATATGAAACAAGTTCAGTTACACAAATTGAAACGTAGCGATTTTCTATGCTATGGAAAGTCCGCACTATAATGACAGGCGTACTAACACCTTCTGCGCGCTTCGGCAGCGCATTGATATCTGAGCTCCGTATCAATGCGCTGCCGAAGCGCGCAGAAGGTCTTAGTACGCCTGTCATTATAGTGTGGAATTTCCATAGCATAGAAAATCGCTACGTTTCAATTTGTGTAACTGAACTTGTTTCATATCACTGGTCATATAAACCTATGTAAACAGGAAAAACGGAGTTTGGTCGCATCTAACTACAGCCCCAAAAAATACCATTGGCCATACTGAGCCTAGCTACATTGCTAACAGGAGTGACAGCGCATCTGACTGCGTCTGACTGACTGGGAGGTCGCGCAAAGCTCGGAGAGGTACGGAGCAGCTCGTCTCAATTCAGATAAGAGCATATTTCATTATGGAAGTACGGTGGACTGTTCCTTTAAGCCCTGTACAGGTAAATAGCTGCCGGAGCCAACGTCCGAGGTTCTGGAGTGCGCTCTGGCTTGCTCCCCCTCAAATTAAGCCCTGTACAGCTTTTTACCTGTAAGCTATTTACCTATACAGGGCTTAATTTGAGGGGGAGCAAGCCGGAGCGTGCTCCGGAACCTCGGACGTTGGCTCCGGCAGCTATTTACACTGGATCCGGTGTAAATAGCTGCCGGATCATAATTACAGTAAACTAGTAAATCCAGTAAAGGAAAAACTTGAGACTGAAAGGTTTTAACAGTCATCCAAATGACTGAACGTAAACATTGCTACAGTAACATACTAGCTACTATGTTGTTGACATTAGCTAGTCAACAATAGCTACTACAGAAGAACAAAGAGGTTACAATGGGTTATTTTAACCTATTTGGTTACACACTTGCTGCCACAGAATGTTAACAGCAATGTAATGCCTTTTCTGGCTAATTTTATTTGTCTTACCTCCAACAAAGTGGTCACTACACAAGCGTTGGTATGCCGAGGGCTGCCAATCTTTCCTGTTAATGGCCGCTATCCATCTTCTCTGTCGGGATCCGATAAAATGATAAACCTTGCCTTGTTTGTTGATGGTTACTACATCCAGGTGCACAACAATATAGTGGCATGATGTAAGTCTTGCTGAAAGCAAAAACTTTCTTTGCTGCCATTCCTCAATGTTGGCTGTGGTAAACTACTGGTAGTACATGTCCAAAATGGCGGCCGCGTTTGTCGTGACGTCACGTGAAAAGGGTCTATAGCTTGACACAGCATCTCTGATTGAATCTTCAAGGTGTAGATCAGTTCAGCAAGTTCCGTGTTTGTTTTTAATGAAATTCATGTTCGAAAAACCTGACTCACAGAGACACCTTGAACCAAACAGACAGGCAACTTTCAAGGCTACTGTGTGCACACCTTTGTATTTTTCTGAGTCCACATGATACCGGAAGTTTGAGGACCCCTGGTGGGCTTTAAGAGTAATGTCATTTTGCACCATAATGATTTCCATTTCAATCTCCTCAGCATTCAAGTTGAAAACTTCAGAATTGTTCAGAAATGTATGTGATGTCACATTGCATGAAAGGATTAGCAATGAATGCAACACAAGGCTGCAGTTTATCAAAGTCATGAAATCTTTCTTCAAACTCTCGCCCAAGCCTAGATATTAGCTGGGTGTACTTTTCTACAGCCCTGTCTAAGGCTACAGATGCAGGCGCATTTCCATTCAAAACTGTCTGCACAGATGGAAAGTGCAGGAATTTCTTACTTTGCAAATCTTCTTCTTTCTTCTTCTTTTGGCTGCTCCCGATTAGGGGTCTCCATAGCGTATATTTCGTCTCCATTGCTCCCTGTCTTCCGCATCATCCTCTACCACACTTGCCACTTTCATGTCCTCTCTCACCACATCCATGTATCTCCTCTTTGGCCTTCCTCTTTTTCGTTTGCCTGGCAGCTCCATCCTCAACATTTCTCCTTCCCACATGCTCTGCATCTCTTCTCAGGATGTGCCCATACCATCTCAGTCTCATCTCTCATAGCTTACCATCTCAGTCTCATCTCTCTTACTTTGCAAAATGCACAGAGAAAATGTTCAACTTTGCTCTGAAGGTGTTCACAGCACTGATCATGTCCGATACGTTCTTACCTTTGCCTTGCGGTTCACAGTTCAAGTGATTCTGTTTCCCTGTAATGTCTGTCAGAAAGGCAAGCTCAAGCACCCACTCAGTGTCCTGAAGCAAAGTAGTGTCCTGCCCTCTGGATTCCATGAACTCTTTGATTTCGTCCAGAAGTGACAAAAAGCGCTGCAGAACTCTACCCCTGCTGAGCCATCGTATCTCTGTGTGCAGCAAGAGGTCACCGAACTCAGCTGACAGTTTCTCCAGAAGAAGTTTGAATGCCTGGTGTTGTGTGGCCTTCACACGGATACTGTTGACAATCTTCACGACCGGAGTCATGACATGATCAAAACCCATCACTTTGGCACAAATTGCCTGCTGATTGATGATACAGTGGTAACTGAGGAAACAGGGAAAATCTGGATCTCTTCCGCAGCGCGCAATAAGACCAGAATGACGGCCAGTCATCGCGGCGGCACCAGTAGTTATCAATACCAACTTTTGAAGTGGGATGTTTTTCTCTGTAAAATAGCGTTTTATGGTCTTGTAGATGTCAACGGCCATTGTTGTGGTTTTCAGGGGCAGCAAAGTAAGCATCTCCTCCTTCACACTGAACACCATTCTGACGAAGACCATCAGCTGCGCCATGCTGGTTTTATCCACTGACTCGTCATATTGGATGCTAAAGTACCTGCATGTATTCATGCCACCGTTCAGCTGTTCCACCAAGTTAGTGGACATTGCTGATACTCTCTTGGTGATGGTGTTGGCACTTAGCTGAACATCTGCGATGGCAGCGAGGATCTCCTTCTCATTCTTGGGATCTTTAAACAAAGTATCTGCAACCACTGACATCACTCCTTTGACCACCTCTCTGTCCAAAAATGCCTTTTTGCACTTAGCCAGGTAGTGTGCTGCTCCGAAGGAAACTTCTGTAGCTGCTTTCGATTGCTTTGCCAGCTTGGTGAAAAAAGACTGTTGTCTGCCCAAAGCTGCCTTGAGTTCACGAGTCTTTTGAGCATGTAATGCGCTGCCTGGAGGGTAGCTAGCATCAAACATTCTATGGCATGTAGAAAAATGTCTCTCCACATTGTGTCTCTTAGCCAAGGCTACGGCAGCTCCACAGATCAGACACACACAAAGTTCACCAACTTGAGTAAAGAAGAACTCTTTCTCCCATTCATCCTGAAAGTGGTAAGTCTTCTTTTTCTTGCTCTCCGACATCACGTTTAAACACTTACAAAACTACCTTTACAGAAAATTTACAATTTATCACATTGTGTTGATCGCTATCCATTGGCAGGCTAATGACCTGAGGACTGAATGCAAAGGGGAGTTGGCGCGATGGAATAGTAGGCTAAACTTTGACCTGGCAAAGAAAATTATCTACTTTAGGCTTCTATTTTAATTTTAAAAATGTTAGGGGGATTTTTAGAAAATACTTCTGGATTAAACTTCAAGGCATCTTAAAACATGAAAACAAAAATACATCTCATCTCATCTCATTATCTCTAGCTGCTTTATCCTGTTCTACAGGGTCGCAGGCAAGCTGGAGCCTATCCCAGCTGACTACCGGTACGGGCAAAAGGCGGGGTACACCCTGGACAAGTCGCCAGGTCATCACAGGGCTGACACATGGACACAGACAACCATTCACACTCACATTCACACCTACGGTCAATTTAGAGTCACCAGTTAATCTAACCTGCATGTCTTTGGACTGTGGGGCATGGACGTCGTTAGGTCCATTTTAGGGGGGCTTAAGCCCCCCATAAATGTTCCCAAGCCCCCCTATTATTTTCAGTGTTTATATATAAAATAGTCCAGACTTGCACAGAACACAAACCAGCAAGAAAACGAGTCAAGCAATAATATGTCTACAAGTTCTAGCTATGACACGAATAAAATTATCGTTATGTTTCTTAGCATAGCCAGGTAGGCAGGCATGCGTGGTTCAGGCGGAAGCTGTATGTTATTAGACCTACTTGCTGTAACGTTACGTTCCTGAGGCCGGCAGAGTTGTTAAGAGAAGAGGACTTAATTCGCAGTGAATGATACAGTGAACAAGAGATTGTAAGTTGATGTCAGTCATTGTTAATTGCTTAACATTACCTACATTTATCTAAGGGGAAGAAAATGTGATGTTGTAGGCTACTTGTCCCTTTTAACATTATGGCAGCTAAATTGAACTTTATGGAAAATGTTAGCCAATATTAGCATGAACAGTTAAACTTGACAGCTTTCTATATTCTGTCCCATCTGTGTATTGGTATGTTCTTCAACTATTGCGAATGAAAACTAAATGCCATTAGTAGCAATAGTTATGGTGAGAGAAGATTTAATGTGTCCTTTCAATTCATTGGCTAGATGGATATACGACGATTTTTTAAGAGAGTGAGTGAGGAACAGGAGAGTGACAAGGGAGCTGATGCTGAAGAGGTCTGCGTGATCGAGGTCAGTAAATGTCAACAGAGAAAACAGGGCCGAGTTCAACCAATGCACCGTTTTGAGACAGTTTAGCTATGGTTTGATCTAGGCCACTAATTGAACGAGGTAGCCTATTTGGCCACAACGTAGTAGCCCACAACGCTTTCCTCGAGTTAAAGTAAGTAAGACCAAGTAAGACCTTAGTTTTTTTCTTTGTGTTTTAGCCCATCTCGTAAAGTAGCTCTAGCTAGCACTTAAATAATGAAAGCTGTTTTTGAGATAGGACAGAAATGGTGAGCAAATTTTCTTTCTAAACTTCACTATCAGTTTCATCTCATCTCATCTCATTATCTCTAGCCGCTTTATCCTGTCCTACAGGGTCGCAGGCAAGCTGGAGCCTATCCCAGCTGACTACAGGCGAAAGGCAGGGTACACCCTGGACAAGTCGCCAGGTCATCACAGGGCTGACACATAGACACAGACAACCATTCACACCTATGGTCAATTTAGAGTCACCAGTTAACCTAACCTGCATGTCTTTGGACTGTGGGGGAAACCGGAGCACCCGGAGGAAACCCACGCGGACACGGGGAGAACATGCAAACTCCACACAGAAAGGCCCTCGCCGGCCACGGGGCTCGAACCCGGACCTTCTTGCTGTGAGGCGGCAGTGCTAACCACTACACCACCATGCCGCCCACTATCAGTTTAAGCTTATTTATTTGTTTGATATCTGCTCTGAAAACTAAGTGTCCCCCAAAGGGTTAAGGTATACTGTATTCTCATTTGGCAGAATAAATGTTTGAGAAACATTCATGTTTGTCTGTATTGTCAGATTTCACTAGGATTTTAAACTAAGCTAGTTGTAACTAAACTAATTAAATAAAGCACCACACCATTATGTTATCTCCTGTTCAGTGCATCAGACTGAAATAAATAACTTTATTTGTCTCGTCTCGTCTTCTTCCGCTTTATCCGGGACCGGGTCGCGGAGGCAGCAGTCTAAGCATGGAAGCCCAAACTTCCCTTTCCCCAGACACCTCGGCCAGCTCCTCGGGAAGAACACCGAGGCGTTCCCAGGCCAGCTGAGAGACATAGTCCCTCCAGCGTGTCCTGGGTCTTCCCCGGGGCCTCCTCCCGGGGGGACATGCCTGGAACACCTCCCCAGGGAGGCGTCCAGGAGGCATCCGAAAAAGATGCCCGAGCCACCTCAGCTCATTCCTCTCGATGTGGAGGAGCAGCGGCTCTACTCCGAGCTCCTCCCGAGTGACTGTGCTTCTCACCCTATCTCTAAGGGAGCGCCCAGCCACCCTGCGAAGGAAACTCATTTCGGCCGCTTGTATCCGCGATCTTGTTCTTTCGGTCATTACCCAAAGCTCATGACCATACGTGAGAGTCGGAACGTAGATCGACCAGTAAATTGAGAGCTTCGCCTTTTGGCTCAGCTCCTTCTTCACCACGACGGACTGGTAAAGCGACCGCATCACTGCGGAGGCTGCACCGATCCGCCTGTCGATCTCATGCTCCATCCTTCCCTCACTTGTGAACAAGATCCCGAGATACTTAAACTCCTCCACTTGAGGCAGGACTTCTCCACCAACCTGGAGAGGGCAAGCCACCCTTTTCCGGTCGAGAACCATGGCCTCGGACTTGGAGGTGCTGATTCTCATCCCAGCCGCTTCACACTCAACTGCAAACTGCCCCAGTGCATGCTGAAGGTCCTGGTTTGAAGAAGCCAACAGGACAACATCATCCGCAAAAAGCAGAGATGAAATCCTGTGGTTCCCAAACAGGATTCCTTCCGGCCCCTGGCTGCGCCTAGAAATTCTGTCTATAAAAATTATGAACAGAACCGGTGACAAAGGGCAGCCCTGCCAGAGTCCAACATGCACTGGGAACAGGTCTGACTTACTGCCGGCAATGCGAACCAGACTCCTACTCCGTTCGTACAGGGACCGGACAGCCCTTAGCAAAGAGCCCCAAACCCCATACTCCCGAAGCACCCCCCACAGAATACCATGGGGGACACGGTCGAATGCCTTCTCCAGATCCATAAAGCACATGTGGACTGGTTGGGCAAACTCCCATGAACCCTCGAGCACCCTATGAAGGGTATAGAGCTGGTCCAGTGTTCCGTGACCAGGATGAAAACCGCATTGTTCCTCCTGGATCTGAGGTTCGACTATTGGTCAAATTCTCCTCTCCAGTACCCTGGAGTAAACCTTCCCTGGGAGGCTGAGAAGTGTAATTCCCCTATAATTGGAGCACACTCTCTGGTCCCCTTTCTTAAAAAGAGGGACCACCACCCCAGTCTGCCACTCCAGAGGCACTGTCCCCGACCACCACGTGATGTTGCAGAGGCGTGTCAACCAAGACAGCCCCACAACATCCAGAGACTTGAGATACTCAGGGAGGATCTCATCCACCCCTGGTGCCTTGCCACCGAGGAGCTTGCAAACCACCTCAGTGACTTTGGCTTGGGTAATGGATGAGTCCACCTCTGAGTCATCAGCCTCAGTCTCCTCAGTGGAAGACATGACGGTGGGATTGAGGAGATCCTCAAAGTATTCCTTCCACCGCCCGACAATGTCCCCAGTCGAGGTCAACAGCTCCCCACCTGCACTGTAAACAGTGTTGGCAGAGTACTGCTTCCCCCTCCTGAGGCGCCGGACAGTTTGCCAGAATTTCTTCGAGGCCGACCGATAGTCCTTCTCCGTGGCCTCCCCGAACTCCTCCCAGTTCCGAGTTTTTGCCTCCACAACTGCCCGAGCTGCAGCACGCCTGGCCTGCCGATACCCGTCAGCTGCCTCAGGAGTCCTGGAGGTCAACATGGCCTGATAGGACTCCTTCAGCTTGACGGCATCCCTTACTTCTGGTGTCCACCACCGGGTTCGGGGATTGCCGCCACGACAGGCACCGGAGACCTTGCGGCCACAGCTCCGAACAGCTGCGTCCACAATGGAGGTAGAGAACATGGTCCACTCAGACTCAATGTCCCCCGCCTCCCTCGGAAGCTGGGAAAAGCTCTCCCGGAGGTGGGAGTTAAAGACCTCCCCAACAGAGTGCTTGGCCAGACGTTCCCAGCAGACCCTCACCATACGTTTGGGCCTGCCAGGTCTGTCCAGCTTCGTCCTCCGCCAGCGGATCCAACTCACCACCAGTTGGTGATCAGTTGACAGTTCAACCCCTCTCTTCACCCGAGTGTCCAAGACATAGGGCCGGAGATCAGATGAAACGACTACAAATTCTATCATCGACCTCCGACCTAAGGTGTCCTGGTGCCACATGCACTTATGGACACCCCTATGTTCGAACATGGTGTTCGTTATGGACAAACCGTGACTAGCACAGAAGTCCAATAACAAAACACCACTCGGGTTCAGATTGGGGAGGCCATTCCTCCCAACCACGCCCCTCCAGGTGTCACTGTCGTCGCCCATGTGAGCATTGAAGTCCCCCAGTAGCGCAGTAGAACTGCCACCTTATTGTGGTGGAGGGGTTTGTGTGCTTGAATGATCCTAGGAGCTATGTTGTCAGGGGCATTATGCCCCTGTTAGGGTTTCCCAAGGCAGACAGGTCCTAGGTGACAGGCCAGACCAAGAGCAGTTCACCAAAACCCCTATGGAAAAAAAAACCGAGGACCGTGATGTCGCCCGGTATGATGCAGCCGGGGCCCCACCCTGGAGCCAGGCCCGGGGTTGGGGCTCGTATGCGAGTGCTTGGTGGCTGGGCCTTTGCCCATGGGGCCTGGCCGGGCTCAGCCCGAAGAGGTGACGTGGGCCCGACCTCCTGTGGGTTCACCACCCACAGAGGTAGCAGTAGGGGACTGGTGCAGTGTGGATTGGGTGGCAGTCGAAGGCAGGGGCCTCGACGACCTGATCCCCGGACACAGCAGCTGGCTGTTGGGACATGGAATGTCACTTCGCTGGGGGGAAAGAGCCTGAGCTTGTGCGGGAGGTTGAGAGGTACCGGCTAGAGATAGTCAGGCTCATCTCCATGCACAGCTTGGGCTCTGGAACCCAGCTCCTCGAGAGGGGCTGGACTCTCCACTTCTCTGGAGTCGCCCGTGGTGAGCGGCGGCGGGCTGGTGTGGGCTTGCTTATAGCTCCCCAGCTCAGCCGCCATGTGTTGGAGTTTACCCCAGTGAACGAGAGGGTCGCCTCTCTGCGCCTTCGGATTGGGGAGAGGGCTCTTGCTGTTGTTTGTGCCTACGGGCCAAATAGCAGTATAGAGTATCCGGCCTTCTTGGAGTCCCTGGGAGAGGTACTGAGGGGTGCTCAGACTGGGGACTCCATTGTGCTATTGCGCTTGTGCTAACTTTATTTGGAATATAACCTAATTAATTTTTACCAAATGCATTGATGGAGATATTTGCAAACATCTTGCTTCATAAACATAGCCCCAGCCTCTAATGAACTGATTTAGACTTATTTTGTTAATATAAAGAAGATATCCTGAAGACTTAGGAGAGAAATAGCAGGGTAGAAAAAGAAAGTGGGCAGCACGGTGGTGTAGTGGTTAGCGCTGTCGCCTCACAGCAAGAAGGTCCTGGGTTCGAGCCCCGTGGCCAGCAAGGGCCTTTCTGTGCAGAGTTTGCATGTTCTCCCCATGTCCGCGTGGGTTTCCTCCGGGTGCTCCGGTTTCCCCCACAGTCCAAAGACATGCAGGTTAGGTTAACTGGTGGCTCTAAATTGACCGTAGGTGTGAATGTGAGTGTGAATAGTTGTCTGTGTCTATGTGTCAGCCCTGTGATAACCTGGCGACTTGTCCAGGGTGTACCCCGCCTTTCGCCTGTAGTCAGCTGGGATAGGCTCCAGCTTGCCTGCGACCCTGTAGAATAGGATAAAGCGGCTAGAGATAATGAGATGAGAAAAAGAAAGTGATCCAGATAACAGATTCTGATCAATGTTCTTCAAATAATGAATAATTGACGAAGCCTAGGTAGGAGCAATAAAAAAAAATTTGGCGCGCATTACTGAACACACTCCTGGGGCTAAGCCCCCCCATCTCTCAATCCTAGTGACGTCCATGCTGTGGGGAAACCGGAGCACCCGGAGGAAACCCACGCGGACACGGGGAGAGCATGCAAACTCCACACAGAAAGGCCCTTGTCGGCTACGGGGCTTGAACTCGGACCTTCTTGCTGTGAGGCAACAGCGCTAACCACTACACCACCATGCCGCCTGCACACAAATACATATATTTTTAAATTACCAAATATGATTTGAACAGTGCAGTAGTCACTGGCTATTTTTAGAACATCCATCGTGAACGCCTCTCAGGCTCCCAGCAGGCTACCTGGTGCCCACGGGCACTGTGTTGGCAAGGCCAGGGTTATATGGTCGAAATATAGGCTAGTGACAGCTCGAAGCTGAGTGTGAATTTATGGCGGAGCGGAGAGTGCAAGGCAAGGTATCTCATAAACACTTGACCACCAGCCAACAAAATTTGTATCATTATTTACATTAGATAGATGGGTTTTTATCCAACACTTATTTTTAATGTGCTTTTTCAAAAATAATGTGTGATTATTTACTAACTCTTTTTACACTCATTGGGAGCTCCACTTTTAGGCAGTGCATACAGTATATATAATATAAAGCTTTGAATGTCTATACTATTCTAGTCAATCATCTTGCATGGTCTGAATCCCTTTGTCCATGGACGGTGTTGGAATATTGTTGGCACAGCATCGGGCTTGAGTCTAATGTGACCTGTGTAGTCTAAGGGCGTATTCACACCTACGTTGTTTGGTCCGGACCAAACGAACCAAATTTCGCTTGGTCCGGACCTTTTGGGTTGGTCTGAATACAAACCACCGAACTCTGGTCCGGACCAAACAAGCGGACCGAGACCGAGCTGCAAGGTCGGACTCGGTCCAGACCAAAGGAACCCTGATGCGGATCTTTTGGAGGTGTGAAAACAGACCGGACCTAATCTGACAGTTTTGCTTTTTTGTACCTCGGGAGCTTCCGTCGTTTGTCGAGCATTATGGGAAACAGAGTCTTGACACTCCACCGCAAAGTGCAAACACTGTTTCGGTTGTCAAGGGTCGTTCAGTCACCAGTGGTAGGCGAGTACAAAAAATGAGTAGGGGGCAAACATGGGCCGAGGAAGAAACGCGTACCCTTGTGGATATATGGGCAGATCTCCACATATCTGAGCTTTTGGAGAGAACACACAAAAATGCCGACGTGTTTGCTGTATTCAGTGAGAAAATGAAGGAGAAGGGGTTCACGCACTCCCCAGAACAATGTCAGCTAAAAGTGAAGAAACTCCGTCAGACCTACATTAAAATCAGGGACATTCTTTCAAAAAGTGGCAGTACTAGCGACGCAAAAAAGAAATTCATCTATTGCGTGAAGAGCCAGAACTGTCACAACATGATGTGCGCTCATCAGCGCTATCCTCCGTAGCCGCCTTGCCCTTTGTCGTCGTCGTTGATAAATTACTTGTACAACAGCATAGTAATCGCACAATTGTGAAAACAGTAAAAACTGGAAAAAACATATAGCTTTGATGACATTAAAAAGAATAACAGCATGGAAAGCCTCCATGACTACTTTTGAACTTAACGCTTTGTGCGCGTGTCGTCTCTGACCAATAGCTGAACGACCTCAGGGCGCGTGGCTTTGTTGACAGATTTTGGTCCGCTTACTAAAATGTACAGTGTGAAAGCAAACCGCACCAAAATGAAAAAATAAAATAAAATTTGGTTCGGACTATCGAGTGAACTATCGAACTATCCTGGTCTGAATACACCCTAAGAGCTCAGCCTGGCTGATTCCTTTCAAAGCAATTGTGCTCAAAGTGATCCTCGCAAAACAATAGGATTTCTACCAAAGGAGGCCATCTAAAGTGTGACCTCTTCCCAAGTTGTGTAACAACTGTGTTGCTCAGTTGTCAGCAATGGAGCACAGAAAAATGCTTTCCTTTATTATCACATTTAACGTTTGGTACATTCAGCTACATTGCGGTGTCAGGAACAGCGAGTCAAGATACAGGAAACCTATCAATGATACTACATCATGCTGACTTTTGACTCCTCCCACATAATGGCAGTATGGCTGTGCCCTTGGGTGGAACTTAAGTGAGCGGGAATACAAAAGAATTTTAAAGCACTGCTTTATGTGACACAGTGTGACAATACAGGGTGGTCAAAATGTATTTATGGAAAGTGTGCAATATTTCTAAACTACGTTTATTTTTCGCTGCGTGCACCCTTTGAAGCTCCATGTTATGCAACAGTTGGGATTTTTTTGCTCCTGGGCTCCTCCTACAGTTGTCGCATGTAATTCCCCTTTTACACCCCTGTCGTAAATACAATTTATTATTTCAGCTTCCTGGACAGCTTTACACATACATTTGTTGACAAGCTGAAGGATATGGATGTGGTGCAACACTGAATTCTGTGGCCATCATATTCTCTACGGGCTGTGGCCACTGGGCAACTTGAACTCACTCACACAGACAAGTTTGTTACGCAAACAATGTAAGTTCACTGACCATGATAAAGCTGGTTTTATATTACACATTAGCTGCACATTTGAGATTCTCTCTTCTATTTCTCAAGACATAAACCCACAAAAAGGGCAAAAAGTGTATTTATTTACTCTGGAGTGGGCAGGCAAAGACAGTACCAGAAGCCAAAGGACCATGTTGACTGACAAGGTAGAGTAATATTACAGGATTTTACACAAATATGATAACAGTTTTATTTACTGTGACCCTGGAGATGAACACTAACATAAAATAAATAGCAAAAAAGAATGAGAAAGTTTTAGTTTTGCTGAAATAACCTGCATACATTTTTTTTGGCCTTATACACGGTTTATTAAGTGCTTGAATGTGTAGTGTGTGTGTGCGCACGTAATCAACATGATATGGTAAGAGTCATACTAATGTTATGTCTTGATAAGTTATGTCTTGAAGTAAACATGCGGTAGTCAAAGTTTGCACAAATATTAAACACACCTTGAATAGTAGCATGTTAAGCTAACACAACCAGAGTCATAGCACTGATATATCTAATGTTTGACATCAAGTCCAGACCCAACACTACACTAAAGTTGTTTATCATATAGAATTAAACGAAGAAATGCACATTAATGTTGCATAATGTTATTAATACTACTAATAATGATCCATTGCATAGGCCTAATAAAGCTGGATAATAATCATTTACTATCTCACATAACGGGAAATAAAATCAACATACACAGAGTTGTTAAGGTTGTACTTCAAGCATTTACAGTGGAAGATATCGGTTTACTAAATGTAATGCCTAGTCAAGCACAAAATTAATTATTCACAACATTAATGTTAAAATGGACCACGATATAAATGCATACACAATCTTGAATAGGTATAACTTCCTGAGTCAAACAAATAAAGTACTGTAAACACTGACCCAAATGTTGAATTATAAATTGTACACCAATATGAAATATGCACAACTATTAATGCATAAACATAAAAGTGAGATTTGACAAGAACAGAGCTGAAATCCTAGCCTGTGCAAATCAGTGGGAACCCTGAGGGAGTGACGTAATTTTGAAAAGTGTGTCAAAATAGGGGTGGCATGATCAGATATATATCAGCTCATCTCATTATCTATAGCCGCTTTATCCTGTCCTATTGAGGTATTTCACCTGACGTCACAGGGTCACGTGACGCCCCGGTGTCCACCATTTTGGACGGCAAGCTAGCTAATGTCAACAACAGTAGCTAGTATGTTACTGTAGCAATATTTACGTTCAGTCATTTGGATGACTGTTAAAACCTTTCAGTCTCAAGTTTTTCCTTTACTGGATTTACTAGTTTACTGAGCGAGCGCGCGATGGCTCCCGGCTCGGCCGGCGAGCGCGCGATGGCTCCCGGCTCGGCCGGCGAGCGCGCGATGGCTCCCGGCTCGGCCGGCGAGCGCGCGATGGCTCCCGGCTCGGCCGGCGAGCGCGCGATGGCTCCCGGCTCGGCCGGCGAGCGCGCGATGGCTCCCGGCTCGGCCGGAGAGCGCGCGATGGCTCCCGGCTCGGCCGAGCGCGCTAGCTCAGTAAACTAGTAAATCCAGTAAAGGAAAAACTTGAGACTGAAAGGTTTTAACAGTCATCCAAATGACTGAACGTAAATATTGCTACAGTAACATACTAGCTACGATGTTGTTGACATTAGCTAGTGCTAACAGCTAGTTGCTAATACACTGCTACAACTACACCGACCCTAATAATACAGTTCTTGGTTATTGCCTGGTAACAGCAAATTTATAACGGGCCATGTCTCAACAGACTAAGAAGTTATTTCAATGCCATTTAATAACATTTTGTTTATCCTGAGGACCGAAAGTAAATGAAAATGTGAACAAACCTTAGCTGTAATCAGATGGCGACCACCGGCTCCAGGGATGACCCGCTGATGTAGGCATGTTACCCAGCCTGACACAAAATATTTGTAGGCATCCAAACTCGTATACGCTTTCAGATCAATACCTGTGTATGGCGATGGGTTTTTAATGACATAGGTATACAGATCATGTGGGCCGAAGTCAGGTAAAGACGAGGGCTTCGTGTACTTCCGTACGTCAATGAACAATCCTGGTGGAAGCAGGTAAACGTCGTTCTCTAAGCCTGCTAACCTCAATTTTTGCAAATACCTCTCCCTCTGCTCGCCCTGTAAATGCCCTACGTCGCTGGATAGTGAAGGTGTTTTCTGCATCTCGCTCCTTTTTCTTTTATGTTTTTCGTTTGTCGCCTTCCTCGCATTCAAACTGATTCGAGCCGTGCCGTCCAAAATGGCAGCATCACATGACTTGGTCACGTGAGTGAAATACCTCAATAGGGTCGCAGGCAAGCTGGAGCCTATCACAGCTGACTATGGGCGAGAGGCAGGGTACACCCTGGACAAGTCGCCAGGTTATTGCAGGGCTGACAACCATTCACACTCACATTCACACCTACGGTCAATTTAGAGTCACCAATTAGCCTAACCTGCATGTCTTTGGACTGTGGAGGAAACCGGAGCACCCGTAGGAAACCCACGCAGACATGGGGAGAGCATGCAAACTCCACACAGAAAGGCCCTTGCCGGCTGCTGGGATCAAACCCAGGACCTTCTTGTTGTGAGGCGACAGCGGTAACCACTACACCACCGTGCCGCCCTGATCAGATGTATCTGTTGATTCATCTAGTTATCTGAGCGGGTAATAGTCACTTGCCTTGACGCATGTTACTGTCTGCTACTTTACATCCTCAAACATATCTTGTATGTTATGGTGTCATTGAAGATTGGGATTTTTTTCAGCTGATTTGTGGCAGATTTGCGCCAAGGAGCTCTCTATTTTGCAAGATGGCGCTGCAAGAGTGGCAGCTCTTGCTCCAAGCGTGTTTGTGTTTTGGTATGTTTTTGTACTTTTTTCATGTTTCTTTCTGCACTAGTCTCAGTCGGAAGTGTGCACTTCGGGATGTACTACTCGTGAGACTGTGCATTTGTATTTTTCTCTTTTTCTTTCTGGGGCTAGTTAAATCGGCATCAGAGGACCCTTTCAGCCACGGCTCCATTGTTTACACTCGGGAGCAGCTGTTAGCACTGCGCAACACCAAGGTACTCCCTGTGGAAAGACCGGTAATCCCCATGGAATTAAGGAGAAGGAGAAGGGGATGCAGAGCTGGAATGAAGTGCCGTGAGAAGAAAAGACGGTATAAACCATGTATACCGTCTGTCATCATGGGAAACGTAAGATCTCTCCCTAATAAGATGGATGAGCTAACGGCGCTAACCAGGCTGCTGAGGGAGTACCGGGAGTGTAGCCTTATGTGCTTCACAGAGACTTGGCTGAATGAACTCTCACCGGACTCACACGTCACTCTGGACGGATTTCAACTCGTGAGAGCAGACAGGAAAGCCAAGGAGAGCGGTAAGAGGAAAGGAGGGGGTATAGCGATGTTTGTGAATGACAGATGGTAATAATAATAATAATAATAATAATAAGTTAAATTTATATAGCGCCTTTCAAAAAACCCAAGGACGCTTTACAATTATAGACAAGGAAAGAAAAAATAAATAAATAAAAAATATAATAAAAAATAAGTAAAAAGTCCACCAAGTAGGGGTCAGGATGTAATTCCCGTGGTGTAGCAGCCACAGTCCCACCAAAAGGCGCACGAAAACAAGTCCCACATCTCCAGCACCGCCGCCGTGACGCCGTCAGCAACATCGCTCGAACACCATGCCATGGATCCACACAGCAAGCAGAGAAGCTCCGCCACGCAGAGCGCTGGTGTGTCCCAAACCGCCTGCACAGCCGCCGTGACACCACCGAGCAACATCGCTCGGAACATCACGCCAAGTGTTAAAGCGCAGAGCGCTGGACAACCACGATGTAAAATGAGCAATGAGCTCACTGCAGTCCATAGCTGGGAGTGCAGGCATCGCCCACGGCGAACCAAGGCCTGGAGGGAACCGACACCCAAAACTAGGTCCGGAGCTACACCACAACCGGCAGACAAAACACTCAAACAAACATCAAACTACACAAACACAGAAAAAAAATAGAAAAAGAAATAAAATAAGAGCTCTGGTGAGAAGCGGCAGCCAGAACGCGCACGACGTACTCTCAACCGGAAACAGAAATGAAAAAATAAATATATATATGGTGTATATAAAAAAAATAGATGGTGTAACCTGGGGCACATCAGGGTAAAGGAGCAGTATTGCAGTAAAAACCATATTACCTCCAGAGGGAATTCTCGCACGTTATCGCGATAACTGTGTACATCCCCCCAGCGGCCGATGCTGCTGCAGCCTGTGAGCTCTTACACACTACAGTGTCAAAGCTTCAGACATCGCACCCCCAGTCCCTGCTACTAATCTCCGGTGACTTCAATCATGCTTTCCTGTCCTCCACTCTCCCAACCTTCACTCAGTATGTGAAATACCACACCAGAGACAAGAGAACTTTGGATTTAATGTATGTGAACACCAAGGACGCATATAGTTCATCACCCCTCCCCCCGCTGGGCTGTTCTGACCACAATCTGGTTCACTTGTCCCCTACATACATACCTATGGTGAATAAACAACCACCCACCAAGAGGTATGTAAGGAGCTGATCTGAGGAGACCAGTATGGCACTGAGGGGCTGCTTTGACACCACGGACTGGGATGTGTTGTGTGAACCTCACGGGGATGACATTGATAGCCTGACAACCTGCATCACGGATTACATTAATTTCTGTGTTGAAAACACTGTGCCAGTCAGGAAGGTACGGTGTTTTCCCAACAATAAACCCTGGGTGACCTCTGAACTAAAAGCCCTATTAAACGAGAAGAAGAGGGTTTTTAAATCTGGCAACAAGGAGGAGATGAGGAGAGTGCAGAGGGAGCTGAAGAGGGGGATAAGGAGAGGCAAGGACAGCTACAGGAGGAAGCTGGAGGAGCACCTCAAGGGTAGCAACACCGGAGAGGTATGGAGAGGCCTGAAAACCATCTCTGGCCACACAATGGACAGTGGGAGGGGCCCTGTATCTGGGGGCCAAGACTGAGCAAATGAGTTGAATCTCTTTTTCAACAGATTTGACTGTGCCACCCCACCCTCCTCCACTCACCATAATCCTGACCGGTCTGTGATATCACTCCACCACCACCCCTCTCCCCTCATAATACCTCTGACACCAACAGCTCCCTCCTCACACCACATCACCCCCCTCCGATCCCTGCCAGACCAATCCACACACTCCACCCCTGACCTCACTCTACAGGACTCACACCTCGGCTACACCCCTCGCCTCTCCATAACAGCTGATCAGGTGTTGAACGAGCTGAGGAGGATCAAGACAAGGAAAGCTGCTGGCCCTGATGGTATCAACTCCAGACTGCTTAAGGACTGTGCAGATAAGCTCTGTGGGATTCTTCTGTACATTTTCAACTTACGCCTCAGTCTGGAGAAAGTTCCACTTCTGTGGAAAACATCATATGTGGTTCCAGTTCCCAAGACTGCGCACCCCAGGGAGCTCAACCACTTTCGACCAGTAGCTTTAACGTCTCACCTAATGAAGATCATGGAAAGGATTGTTCTCTCCCACCTCCGACACCTGGTGAACAGCGAGATGGACCCCCTGCAGTTCGCATATTGACCAGGCATTGGTGTGGATGACGCTGTCATTTACCTGCTACACCGGTCACTTTTGCACCTGGAGGGCACTGGGAACACTGTGAGAATCATGTTCTTTGACTTCTCCAGTGCTTTCAACACAATCCAGCCATCACTGCTTAGGGGGAAGCTGGAAGGAGCTGGTGTCGACTGCCACCTGGCTGCATGGATCATCAACTACCTCATAAACAGACCGCAGTATGTGAGGCTCTGCGACTGTGTGTCTGATGTGGTAGTCTGCAGCACAGGGGCTCCACAGGGTATAGTGCTCTCTCCTTTCCTCTTTATACTTTACACATCTGACTTCAGCTACAACACGGACAGCTGCCACCTCAAGAAGTTCTCAGATGATACAGCCATCGTTGGACATGTGTCAGAGGGGGACAATCTGGAGTACAGAGAGGTCATCACCAACTTTGTCGCCTGGTGCGAACTGAACCACCTGCGCATCAATGCCAGCAAGACAAAGGAGGTGGTGATCAATTTCAGAAGGACGGTTCCTCAAATTGCACCAGTGAACATCCAGGGTTTGGACATTGAGATGGTGGAGGAGTACAAATACCTGGGTGTTCAACTCAACAACAAACTGGACTGGACTAACAACACAGATGTCCTGTACAAGAAGGGCCAAAGTTGTCTCCACCTCTTGAGAAGACTGAGGTCTTTTGGTGTGTGCAGGACACTGCTTAGGACTTTTTATGACTCTGTGGTAGCACAGCAATTACGCTGTGGTCTGCTGGGGCTGTGGAAGTTCAGAGAGGGACAGGAAGAAACTTAATAAACTGGTCAGAAGGGCTGGCTCAGTCTTGGACTGTCCTCTAGACTCCATTGAGGCGGTGGGTGAGAGGAGGATGTTAGCCAAGCTGACCTCAATCATGGATAATCCCTCTCACCCCCTACATGAGGCTGTGGGGGCCTTAAGCAGCTCTTTTAGTAGTAGACTGCTACACCCACGGTGTAAGAAGGAGAGATACCGCAGGTCATTCATACCTGCTGCTGTCCGACTGTATAACACCCACAACTTGTAACGTAGCACCAATAACCTGTTTGTAGTTATATTTGCACTACTTCACCACTGCTACCTCTGCCATCTCTCATCGATGCAATTATTATGTGCAATAATATAGGCCTTAAACTATTTTTATGCATACTTATATTTATGTATATATGTGTGTGTATATATACAGAGTCTACCTGTAATGTGCAATTTTTCGGAGCCTCTCAATAAGGCAATTTTTCTATACTTTTTCACGGTAGATAATGCAAATAGCCCTCTGTATTTAATCCTTCGTTTGTCTAATTTTTATTTCAGTTTTATTTGTTATCTGTTTGACATTTTCTTGCTACTGTAACATGTGAATTTCCCCGATGTGGGATGAATAAAGTGAATCTAATCTAGTCAGGTCGACAGCAGCAGATAAACAAGCTCCTCTATAAGCATGTGGGTCTTTTTGCATTTTGAAATGCAATGAGAAAGTTTGAATGATTTGCAAGATGTTCGCTTGCTTCATTGACTATAGAGAGCATTCCCTTATTATTATTATTATTATTATTATCTATCCATCCATCCATTATCTGTAGCCACTTATCCTGTGCAGGGTTGCAGGCAAGCTGAAGCCTATTCCAGCTGACTATGGGCGCGAGGCGGGGTACACCCTCGACAAGTCTCCAGATCATTGCAGGGCTGACATATAGAGACAAACAACCATTCACACTCACATTCACACCTACAGTCAATTTAGAGCCACCGATTAACCTAACCTGCATGTCTTTGGACTGTGGGGGAAACCAGAGCACCTGGAGGAAACCCACACAGACACGGGGAGAACATGCAAACTCCACACAGAAAAGCCCCCGTCGGCCCCTGGGCTCAAACCCAGAACCTTCTTGCTGTGAGACGACAGTGCTAACCACTACATTATTATTATTCTTTTTTTGAAACAGTAATTTGCTTTGCCATATTTTTCCATTTTATGTCTTATTTGCATTTAGCAATGTTTTTATTTCTTCCCAGAAGTCCGTGCCCCAATCACAAATGGCCTGTGACCCACCAGTTGAGAAACACTGCTTTAAATGACTCTGATAGCATGAAGAAAAGGATTCTTTGGTCTGATGAGACAACATATTAATATATTTTAGGCTCCAAGTAATATGTCTGGCCAAAAACAAACAAACAAAAAACAACAACCACGCATTCAACTGATAAATAGTCGCACAATGAAACATGATGGTGGCAGCATCATGCTATAAGGTGCTTCTCAGTGGCAAGGATGGGAAATCTGGTTATAATTGAGGAAAGGATGAATGGAGTCAAATACAGAAAGGTCCTTGAAGCAAACCTGCTGAGTGCACATGACATTGGAATAGGGTGAAGATTCACTTTCAGGCAAAGACCAGATTTTGACCCCATAGAAAATTTGTGAAGAGACCTGAAAATGGCAGATCACAATCACTTCCCATCCAATCCAATTGAGCTTGAGATGATCTGCCAGGAAGAATAGGAAAAATTGCCCAAATTCAGGTGTGAAACACTTGTAGACACTTACCCATGAAGGCTAGAAGCTGTAATTGCTGCCAAAGGTACTTCTACAAAAATACTCAATAAAGGGTCTGAATAATTATCTACTAAATGAGAGAGTTCAGCTTGTGATTTATAATACATTTGCAAAAAATTTGTACAATGCTGTTTGTCATTATGAGTCATTGTGTGTAGAATGATGACCAAAATGTAAATTTAATACATTTAATCAAACTTTGGAAGATGCTTTAATACACTCCTCGGTGTTTGACAGCTCCATCTGAAGTCTATGTGCATCCTTTATAGACATATGATTCTTAAGCCATCCTAACAAACGTACTATGGGAAACAAGACAGTATAATTTTACAATTTGCATAAATAAAAAGCCTCAACTATTACAGAAATTAAAATTTAGTAATAAATTTTGAACATCTATAGGTATTTAGGTGACATGAATGAAAGAAAAAAAATCACAGCTATTAAAGATGCAGATGGAAATATAGACTATAGTGTCCTCCGATGAGATAAATAAGACCTTTTGAAATTTGCTCATGAAACTAATGCCCCTAAAGCCCCATGCTACCATCTAGCTACCACACTGTCACTAATTAACACAGATATAAATAGTTTTAAAAAATTAAAACGCTAGCTGCCAGAATCAATGCAGTCATCATCCTGATCAAACTGGCTTCATCAAGGACAGACACTTATCACTAACTTCCGGGCATTAAGTTGACTGTTCAACATAATACATTACTCATCTCAAGTTAGACATCAAACTTTAGCTTATAGACTCACTTGATGCGGAGAAAACTTTTTACAAAGTCAACTGGATTTTCTTTGCAATGTTAGAGCATTTGTCGGGGGGGGGGGGGGGGGGGCTGAATTCAACTGAATCAAGACTTTGTACACCTCACCTATGGCCACAACATATATAGTATTAAAGGGATTAACCAGAAAATTTTTAAATGACAGGGTTATGAAAGGTCATTATATATTAATACAAGATGTTCTACATGAAAAAAATTAAGTGGACTTTAGCTTAAAAAATATGTTAAAAGTTGTAACATTAGTCCATTGGGCCATTTCCCTGGGTGCAGCCGTACTGGATTAGCCAGATATACGGATGCATTAGGAGACGGAAATGAGGGTGGCGCTGCATGATGTACAATTCCGCACGTCTTCTTCATTCCGTCCTAGATCCAAGATGTTTGGCCGAGTGGCTTCATCAAGTAAAGCAAGAAAACTTTACTCCTAGAAAATGCAGCAAATTGTGCAGTGAGCATTTTACAGAAGATTGTTTTGTGGAGGACTCGTGCGTGTGTGTGTGTTGGGGGGGGGGGGGGGAGAATCCACTGGGAAGAAGTGAGACATAAGGCAGAAACGACAACTAAAGCCAGGCGCGATCCTGACTTTGTTTCACCACGAAACACCGACACCAGCAGCATGACAGCACACTGTGTCATGCATTCATTGACAGCGAGCTAAACTTTGACAGTCACATGAAAGCAATCACTAAATCGTCATTTTATCACCTAAAACATTTCCAAACTAAGAGGACTTATGTCAAAAAATGATCTGGAAAAACTTATACATGCCTTCATCTCTAGTAGGGTTGATTACTGTAATGGCCTTTTCACAGGCCTGCCAAAAAAGACCACCAAACGACTTCAGCTGGTTCAAAATGCAGCGGCTAGGGTTCTCACACGAACAAAAAGAACAGAGCACATTACTCCAATTCTAAGGTCCCTTCACTGGCTTCCAGTAAGCTACAGAATTGACTTTAAAGCATTGCTGCTGGTGTACAAATCTCTAAATGGTACAGGGCCCAATTACCTCTCTGATATGTTGCAGCGGCCTAACCCAATCAGATCTACCAGATTGCAGCAGCAAAATTTACTGGTAAAACCTGTTGTTAAAACAAAGTGTGGTGAAGCAGCTTTTAGCTACTATGCAGTACAGCTATGGAACCAACTGCCAGAGGACATCAAAAATGCTCCTGCTGTTGGCAGCTTCAAATCTAGACTAAAGACCAAGCTGTTCTCAGATGCTTTCTGCTGAGTAATATCATCATCTTTACATGTTTTAAACTTTACTTAACTTTTACAGTCTTTGCATGTCTTAAACTTTACTTAACTTTTATTCCATTTTATTCTGCTGTTTTTACTGAACTTTCTCTCTTCTTCCCCCTTTATTTTATGTAATTTTATTTTCTATTGTTTACTGTTTTGCTTTTACCTCTGTAAAGCACATTGAACTGTCACTGTGTATGAAATGCGCTATATAAATAAACTTGCCTTGCCTTGCATGTAATGGATGGAAGATAAGCAGGTAAGTTTTTTTTTTTTAAATAATCAGGCAATAAACTAGCCACTACTTTATTTTGATTAATTTTCTAATACTGCACTGCTGTAATTTTTGTGGAGAAATGCAAACAAATTGATCGAGAAGTCATGCTAGACCATAATATTATACTATAGTATAGCATGCACTTGTACACCTCCGCTGTGCTTGCTGAAAATGACATCACACACGATGGAGTTATGGCAGCCTCCTAGTCAAAAAATAGTCTTGTCCATTTTCATCACTTTAGTGGTTACATCGTTAAGAACAAATTCAACATGCATCCTTTTTTTCATAAAGGACAGACATAAAGACCGACTTTTAGCTCAATTTGTTTATTTGCGAGTTTATTATAGAGTGCTTCGAGGTCAGCGCGAACCCAGCGGTGGCCATATTGGAAGTCAAAGGTCACTGTGTCAGTGCATTGTTGTTGTTCAGCGAAGCAAAAAGGGGGTGACAATGCCGAATACGTGTGTCATTGTTGGCTGTAGTAGCCGGGGGGAAAAGGGTGGCAAAAGCTTCCACAGACTCCCTAAAGTCGTGACTAACCAGGGAATTGCAGCACAGGAGAAAAGCGAGCGGAGGAGACGACAGTGGCTGGCTGCCATTAACCGATCAAATTTAGGACAACTTGACTGTATCTGGATTTGTTCTGATCACTTTGTGACAGGTAGGTTAAATTGTCTTGAATTTCATAGTTACTAAAATAAATGTGATACAAACTATTATCTTTTCTATGTACTTTCAGCAATGATTAATGGATATATTTGTCACATTAGGTAGCTTATGTCTACTGCAGTGCATTGTTGCATCAAATGGCATTTAAGATCTAGGCCTAGTAATGTTTATGTACACATGCTTTAGTTCACAAAATGGACTTGGGTGAAACACTAGATAGTTCACAAGATCGATGTATGTCACATGCGGCAACAAGCTGGGGTCAGCTTTCCATTCCTTCTCACTAACAGTGTATGGATCTACATTCCCAATGAAACGTACCTTCTCAGCATAACGCTCCCGTGCCTGCTTATCCAAACTTTCACAGTAGTGCTCCATCACTTCAGATGTCTAAATTCTTAAAAAATCCAAGCTTCTAAGCCCTCTAACGCGGAAACGAATCGGTGAATGTGTACTCTATGATGTGTACTCTATGATGTGTACTCTATGATGTGTACTCTATGCGCGCTCTGGAGCGAGTGACTTCCAAGATCGCCGCGCAGACCACAGTGTTACTATTTTTAGCATCATCTCGGAGCACTCTATTTCTTTTAATCCACAAGTTTACATGCACCTAGACTAAAGACATTCAGACTCAATTTTTCACAACACATTTCACATTACCTGGCGACTTGTCCAGGGTGTACCCCGCCTTTCGGCCGTAGTCAGCTGGGATAGGCTCCAGCTTGCCTGTGACCCTGTAGAACAGGATAAAGTGGCTAGAGATAATGAGATGAGATGAGATGAGATGAGATGAGATGAGACATTTCACATTACCATAGATTTCTTGGTTTAAATCAATTAAAGGTCCCATGGCATCGTTTTTTCATTAATTGTGCGGTGGTCTCTAGTATGAATGAATGCCCTGTGAGCCGGTTTTGGTGAAAAAAATGCTGTGGTTCTCCTGTTTCAGGCTGTTCTAGTTTGGTGGAGGTAGCGGGAGAGCGACAGGATTTCAGCTCTTATCATTAATATTCATGACATGTAAACGTGTTACCTCTGATTGGCTAACAGCACTGTGACGCTACCTCCAGTGGGTCAGAACAAGCGGATGTGGGTGTCTTACTATGGCGAGAGAGAAAGAACAAACCGCGAAGGGAAAAATACCGTGCACTGATGTCATTAAGGTGCGACGCAAGGAAATAAAATAAATTCAACAAATGTTTGGGTTTTTACTGAACAAACAAACAAATAAAATGAACGAGTGACTTAAAAAAAAGAATGTGGGTGTCTTTGTAAAAACTGTTTTGATTGGCTATTATAACAGAGCATGCTGCATGCTTTTTGGTTTTGTAGCGCAGAGTACCTGGCTAACTGCAGGAAGTGGTTAGCTGCACAGCTAATGTAGCCATTGCAAGGCTAACGCACCGATTTTAAAACACGGCAAAACATAAGCTCATAAGTTACAATCAATTTCCAGACTAAACTCAGTTTAACAGAGCATGCTGCATACTTTTTGGTTTTGTAGCTCAGAGTATCTGGCTAACTGCAGGAAGCAGTTAGCTGCACAGCTAATGTAGCCATTGCAAGGCTAACGCACCGATTTTAAAACACGGCAAAACGACTTAACAGTTATAAACTTACTTGTTCGGTGTTTGTGGCTGATGCGGCATGGATGCTTGGTACGGACCCAGGCTTCAGTGACAGTTGATGTGCAAAACCTGCCCTGTACTGTCCCAAGTTGTGGAAACATTCATCAGGAAAATGCTTCCGACAAACATACACCGTCTTAGGTAGACTCGACGGCGTATTATTGGAGTAAATAAAATTAAGCCACTGCATCTTCAGGGGCTCTCCCGTCGGCAGTAAAAACAGACTCCTTTCTGTGTTGTCACATCCATGTACGGCGCAACTTCCATGTTTGGTGGCAACTTTTGAGCTAGGCGGGCAATCCATACAGTGGGTGGGAATCCAGAGGGGGGGGCGTGGGGATCATCTCCCTTGCTGACGTAGTAAAGGGAAGAGCCTATCAACGCGTCATTTTGATGCGCCATTCTCAAATGTTGACAAAGGGTGGGCATAGTTTGGTTTACACATTATGAAATTTCTAGCCACTGGGGTGACTTAAGAAGGTCAGAGGAACTCATTTTAACATTAAAAAACCTCAGAAAGTGAAAATTTCATGCCATGGGACCTTTAAGAATAATCTACTTTATTCCCATAAGAGGTAATTTCACAATATTAGGCAAGAGACAGATTTATTTCAACTCATATTAGATTTGTTTATATCAGTGGACACTATATGGCCAAAGGTTTGTGGACACCTGACCATCACACCCATATGTGCTTGTTGAACATCCCATTCCAGATGTAGTCCCCCTTTGCTGTTATAATAACTTCCAATCTTCTTGGAGTTTTTTTCACCAGATTTCCAGCTTGCCTGCGACCCTGTAGAACAGGATAAAGCGGCTAGAGATAATGAGATGAGATGAGATTTTAAGAGTGGCTATGGGGATTTGTGCTCATTCAGTAACAAGAGCATTAGTGAGGTCAGGCACTGCTGTTGGGCAAGGAGGCCTGGAGTGCAGTTGGTTTTCCAATTCATCCCAAAGATGTTCAGTGGGGGTTGAGGTCAAGGCTCTGTGCATGCCACCTGACTTATTCAACTCCAACTCCAACCTTGGCAAAGCATCATGGACCTCGGTTTGTGCAGAGGGGCATTGTCAAGCTGAAACATGTTTGAGCTTGACCCCATAGTTCCAGTGAAGGGAAAATTTAATGTTACAGCATACAAAGACATCCTATACAATTGTGTACTTCCAAGGTTGTGGCAACAGTTTAGAGAAGACCCACATATGGGTATGATAGGTATCCAGGAAGGTGTTTAAGCATGGCATTGCCTTGTAATTGCTTGAACTTTAGATTTAAAAGTACACTGTAACCCCGCTATAATGAACTCTTTTACTACAAACCTTTGCATATAACGAGCCAAGTTTGTGTCCCCTGCCTTTAATGAGAATGAGTTGGAGTCTTCAAAAAACATCACAGAGCCATGCGCTCCTCTTCCCCCAGAGACAAACAATACGTAATCAAGTCCGCAGTCAAATTAACAATGCATGTTAATGCCATAAAACAAAGGCTTAACTAACTTAGCTTACATGTCAATCACTAACAGTTATCAAGAACAGTGATCAAAGGATCGATAAAAGGATGAAATGACTGCTGATATCATCAGTGATTTGCAACACATGGTGAAGATTTAGAAAACATAGCGAGTCAGCAGGTGGACACTGACAGTGATACACTAGTAACCTCAGTCATTTCCATAACAGATGAAATCATTGCCTCTATTTGTGATCCTTTAAATCAGTCAACCAACTGCAATAGTGACACGGATATTTAAGTAATCAAAGAAAACGCAGTCTAGGATTACAAGTTTCTTCCGCAAGTAAAAGTTTGTTTCCTTTACTTTGTAAATATGTACATGAAATAAGTGTGCATATAAATTGAACACAATTGGTCTTGTTTTACAGAAGAGTGAGCGTTTGGTGTGGCAAGTGGGTCCATTTCAGTATTACAAACTTTTCGGTATAATGAACTATTTGGACGTCCCCCAAGGAGTTTGTTATAGTGGGGTTGCAGTGGAATATGCTTGGAGAACCTTCCACAACTAACAGAATTGGTGTAACTCATTCAGGTTTATGGGGGCCTTCTCTCTCTCAGACATGCTTTTTCAGTTTAGTCCACACATTTTCTATGGGCTTGAGTTCAGAAACTGATAATTTTGCAGTGGTCTCTTAATTTTTTTTTTCACAGAGCCACACACATTCTAGTACATCTAAAAAAAAGTACATCTAGTTTACATTACATGTAAACTAAAATGTTTTTCAAGCATTTTTCAGTTTTAATTTTGATAATTATAGCCTACAGCACAAAAAACCCTTCAAAATAGAACATTTCTTTTTGAGTTTGCGTAAATTACTATTCAAACAGTATAAAATACTGTCACTGTGTACCTCTCAGTCTAGTTCAATACATGCAACCACAATAATGGGCAAGACTCCTGACTTGACAGTTGTCCAGAAGACAATCATCAACACCCTCCACAATATGACATTAAATACTGTTGTAATAGTATCCTACTCCAGTTGTACCCTATGCCCATTTTAAAATGGCAGTTAATTTCAAAATTGAATACTCTTCTGCTGTAATGATTAACAATAAAAAGTAAAAATAATTGAAAAAAATAATATGTTGGTTTTCTATTAACCTCAATACTGCATTTAATTGATGCTTGTAATCTCTGAAATATATTTTGATTATAATGTTTTTCGATGTGTAAAGAAGTAACCACTTCATGAACACATACAATAAATCACTCTAGCCAGCAGATGGCTTTTTTTTTAAAATCTAGTGTAAATTAGCCTAGTAAACTAGACCCACCCGCCTAGCGGCCAAAAATATTTTTGCCTACGAGTGGGTCTAGCCTTGCACCATATCAACAAAACACCCCGGGCATAAAATCGTGCCCACCAATCACAACGCAAGGTTTTTGTTTGGATTCTTTGGGCGGGCTTTTGCAGGAATGACGACAAGGCTGCGCGACGCTGGAGAAAGCACAACAGGAAAGATGGCTACGGCTAGTGAACAGCGCTAGTTTGACTCCGCTTTGGAATCAGTTTTAGAAGAATTAGACTTGGAGTTTTCGTTGAAACATGAGCAGGAAGAGGCTCTCCGCTCATTCCTTTTCAAGAAGGACGTTTTCGCTGTTTTGCCGACTGACTATGGCAAAAGTCTGATCTACCAGCTGATCCGCTCGTAGCCAAAAGGATGGGGCTAGTTTGTGCAGTACGAAGAATTAATAAACAGCTTTGAAACATTACTTTTTGATTGCTTCTTATTTTCCCGTTATTTTAAATTTAAGGGAAATTATTTCACCAAACACCACTAAATAAAAATAAAAACTCTCAAACAGTTTAAGCAAAGGCGGCACGGTGGTGTAGTGGTTAGCGCTGTCGCCTCACAGCAAGAAGGTCTTGGGTTCGAGCCCCGGGGCTGGCGAGGGCCTTTCTGTGTGGAGTTTGCATGTTCTCCCCGTGTCCGCGTGGGTTTCCTCCGGGTGCTCCGGTTTCCCCCACAGTCCAAAGACATGCAGGTTAGGTTAACTGGTGACTCTAAATTGACCGTAGGTGTGAATGTGAATGGTTGTCTGTGTCTATGTGTCAGCCCTGTGATGACCTGGCGACTTGTCCAGGGTGTACCCCGCCTTTCGCCCGTAGTCAGCTGGGATAGGCTCCAGCTTGCCTGCGACCCTGTAGAACAGGATAAAGCGGCTAGAGATAATGAGATGAGATGAGTTTAAGCAAACACTTGAAAAAAAAAAAGAGTGTATGTTAAGTATGTGGTACAGACTCCAAACTTGTGGTCATTATCTCCAAACTTCTTAATATCTAGAACCTGTTAATTAATACGCATTTTGAAAAATTATTTATTTCAAGGCCTCCCCCACTGCTTTCTGTCGCTCTGACTACGTCACAGTCACTGTTGCGCTGATTGGTCAGAGCGTTGGCCTATACGCACAGAGACAGTTTGAAAGACAACGGGTTGTTCCTCCCACACCCTTCGGAAATGTCTACAAGCGAGGCCAGACTAAATATTCACATTTAGTCTGGCTTGCCAGGCTAAGTGTAAATAACAATATTGCTATGTTCAGACTGTTAGTCCGATTTTTTTTTTCTAAATCCAATATTCCGGCTTGACAGTCCACTTTATACATATTGCTCATGATCAGATCCAGTCTGTGTAGAAAGCCTCATTTTTAGACTTATTCACATTGGTTGCAATATGAAGGACATTGCCCCCCTGGAAGTAATAATAACATTACACATGAAAGTCAAAGTAGGGAGGATTGAAGTGGAGCGAGAGCCGCAGACGAATGACCACTTCCTTGTTTGACTTTTGGAAGAGGGAGGGGGAACTGATCCCCCCTTTATGCAGACCAGAACGGCCCAGTGCTCCATTAAAGTTAATGAAGCAGTCCATGGATTTCACCAAACATTGACCATATATTTCTCTCTGAGAGGGTTAATGGGTAGAATCAACAGCATAATTCTGTTAATTTACAGCATATTCCCAGTTACCTATGATTACTGTGAGACCACAATTGTATTTCTTTCAGGAAAAACGGACTTTGTTTCAGGACATGCAGCTATGTGGCTTCCCAACCTCCTCAGCAAAATTTTGTTTGAGACACGGCGACACGGCCACTTACGAGGCCAGAACATGAAGATCATGGAGAGGATTGTTCTCTCCCACCTCCGACACCTGGTGAACAGCGAGATGGACCCCCTGCAGTTCACATATCGACCAGGCATTGGTGTGGATGACGCTGTCATCTACCTGCTGCACCGGTCACTTTTACACCTGGAGGGCACTGGGAGCACTGTGAGAGTCATGTTCTTTGACTTCTCCAGTGCTTTTAGCACAATCCAGCCATCACTGCTTAGGGGGAAGCTGGAGGGAGCTGGTGTCGACTGCCACCTGGCTGCATGGATCATCGACTACCTCATTAACAGACCGCAGTATGTGAGGCTCCACGACTGTGTGTCTGATGTGGTAGTCTGCAGCACGGGGGCTCCACAGGGTACAGTGCTCTCTCCTTTCCTCTTTACACTTTACACATCTGACTTCAGCTACAACACGGACAGCTGCCACCTCCAGAAGTTCTCAGATGATACAGCCATCGTTGGACGTGTGTCAGAGGGGGACGATCTGGAGTACAGAAAGGTCATCACCAACTTTGTCGCCTGGTGCGAACTGAACCACCTATGCATCAACGCCAGTAAGACAAATGTAACCCATGTTAAAATATGACATAAATAAGAATAGTTTAAAAGCTGCATAAATAAGTTTAAAAGTTAAAAGTGATAAATTTAATGTAAATTAATTCATCAGAGTTAATTAAAAATGTTAATACAACAATAATTTAATGTTTAAGATTAAAAGTGGGGTGGCACGGTGGTGTAGTGGTTAGCGCTGTCGCCTCACAGCAAGAAGGTCCGAGTTCGAGCCCCGTGGCTGGCCAGGGCCTTTCTGTGTGGAGTTTGCATGTTCTTCCCGTGTCCGCATGGGTTTTCTCTGGGTGCTCCGGTTTCCCCCACAGTCCAAAGACATGCAGGTTAGGTTAACTGGTGACTCTAAATTGACCGTAGGTGTGAGTGTGAATGGTTGTCTGTGTCTATGTGTCGGCCCTGTGATGACCTGGCGACTTGTCCAGGGTGTACCCCGCCTTTCGCCCGTAGTCAGCTGGGATAGGCTCCAGCTTGCCTGCGACCCTGTAGAAGGATAAAGCGGCTACAGATAATGAGATGAGATGAGATGAAATTTAATGTAAATTAATTCATCCGAGTTAATTAAAAATGTTAATACAACAATAATTTAATGTTTAAGATTAAAAGTGGGGTGGCACGGTGGTGTAGTGGTTAGTGCTGTCGCCTCACAGCAAGAAGGTCCGGGTTCGAGCCCCGGGGCCGGCGAGGGCCTTTCTATGCGGAGTTTGTATGTTCTTCCCGTGTCCGCATGGGTTTTCTCCGGGTGCTCCGGTTTCCCCCACAGTCCAAAGACATGCAGGTTAGGTTAACTGGTGACTCTAAATTGACCGTAGGTGTGAATGTGAGTGTGAATGGTTGTGTGTCTATGTGTCGGCCCTGTGATGACCTGGCGACTTGTCCAGGGTGTACCCCACCTTTCGCCCGTAGTCAGCTGGGATAGGCTCCAGCTTGCCTGCGACCCTGTAGAACAGGATAAAGCGGCTACAGATGATATGAGATGAGATGAGAAGATTAAAAGTATGCTGACAGAAAATTCATGTCGCTGCCCCTTTAAGGGACTTGTGGCGCGAGACCTGAGGAGAAATCGGAGAAAACGAGCGGTGATTAATAAGCAGAAAAAGGAGTGAAAAGTTGATTTTGAGGTTGAAAAACATAACTTACCTAGTCGGGCACTGACGGGGATTTTATGAGAGTTAAGCCACACCAGTTTTGGTGGGTTTTGTGTTTATTTTCTTGCATATTTACCGCAGGGCTGCCAACTTTTCGAAATTCCTTGAAGTGAAATTTTTTTTTGGGGGGGGGGGGGGGGGGTCCGACGGCAAAATTTTTCCGCACACCATGCAGTAAGTGGGAATTTTGTATTCAGTTTGATATTCACTTGTCCCCCTGCATTCTGGTGTTTTGTCTGTGGGTCGTCCAGCTGGAGATGGACAATGAGATTTTGGATTTAGTAGATGTTCCTGCATTCTGGTGGATTTTTGGAGTGGCCTGCTGTGCCATACCTACGTTCTTACACACCCTGACTTGCCAGGCCTTCAGCTTGTGGCCAACAAAAGCACCAAGTTTTGGCTTAAAAGCCCCCGCACTAGAAAATTGCAGATGACTGCCAATGGTCCTGTAGCCCTATAGATCTGTGTTTCAGATTTAAAGGCAAGTTCACGTTTGAAAATATTTCATCAGCTAAGCCTAAACATCTTCTGAATTGAAACTAAATGTTAAGTTTTTAATAACTGTTGCAAAAAATAAGGTTGTCCCTCACTGACTATTCATTATGCATTTAAGGGCTTTCCCCACCACCGGGTTCAGCAGAAGATTGGCATGGGGGAAAAATATCAACAGTAAAAGAACAAATAAAAATGCTTAAACAGTAAGTAAAATGTGCATGTGCTACAAGAAACATTAAAATGATTAAGTTTGAACAGTATTGAAACACAAAAAACTGAACCTTGGCCATAGGTGAGACTGTGTACGCAAAGTTGGGCTTAAAAATTTTGGTCATACTTAAATAAACTATATTAATATATTTTTTATTAATTTATTTCTTGTCTATGTTTCTTATTAGTAATAGAGCATTCATCAGGGCCTGTTATCTGACAAATATTCTCTACCTGTCTTGCCCTCTTTGAAACCCTGTCTCCTCAGTATATTGTTCTCTGTCTTTTTTTTAATTATTCACAAGTTCAAGTTCTTTGATATTACAGGTGACCATGCTTTATTTACTTTAACTGAGCAATTACATACATCATAAATAATTAAAAATAAATACCCTGTAAATAAACAATAGGTATGGTGGCTAATGGCTCTTCTTGCATTTGTAATATTATCTCTTACTTGCTTTATTTTACAACATTTCCAGTATGGCTTCAAATAAAGTCATAAAGTATGATAACATACAGTAAACAAACTAAAAATGCGCCTTAATAACCGTGTGCTAAGGAGGTGCTCTCCAGGGCTGTAGTACTCGAGTCCGGACTCGAGACGTTTTTTTGATGGACTTGGACTTGACTCGGACTCGCTTGTAATTGGACTTGGACTTGTCTCGGACTCCCCTAGTGGTCTCGCTAAATATAGCTGCAGGACTCGTCAAGTCCACCAAGGAATCCGCCAACCAATGGTAGAGTCTCACACTTGAACTTGTTACTTTAAGATTCTAAATATGTGTTTTATTATCTTCCCGCGCGACTTTCATTGTTTTCTCTCACACATAGCCTATACAGCGAAGATGTCGGCTAATTCGGGGGTAATTAAATTCGCCTACACAAATCACCATGAGTTTTCAACAACAGATCAGAAAAAGAAACACCGGGCAGACTGCAGATTCTGCAAAAAAACAATTTCAGACACGCTTGGGACGACGTCCAATTTTAACAGACACCTGCAGAGGAACCACCCAGCAAGGTAAGTGACAGTTAGAAAGTGCTTAGCTTTATCTTGTGCTAACAGTAGCGAACACTGGCCAATGGAAGATACGGATACGACGCTACAATTCCTTACATTAGTATTTTTTTCATCAGGTAAAACGTTAGATGCTAAATGAGAATTAAGTTACAATATTAACTACGTGCAGCGCAGTTTCAGGTGACGTTTGTGGTTGTGCCTGAATTGGGAATGCTACTTCCCAATGATTCCCAATGTACTTTCCCTTGATTTACCTGTATTTGTTGTTGTTTTTTTGTTTGTTAAAACAAGCCACTGAATGCAATTCATTTTGCTCCACCCTCTTGAGGTGTGTGTGTGTGTGTGAGAGAGAGAGAGAGAGTGTGAGTGAGAGTGTGTGTGAGTGAGTGAGTGAGTGAGTGAGTGAGACTGTTGATTAATGTTGACAAATGATTCTATGGGGGGGGTTGTTACAGTTAATGCTCAAATAAAAATTACTTATTTCATTATACTCACGGCATGTACAGTTTTTTTTTTTCAGGCAAGGCATACTCTAACCACAGGTACACACTTACAGTATAATACTGGTAATAATTTTTCACACTTACTGTATGAGTGAAGCTATATTGTACAAGCTATTGTTTGTATATATACACAAACCATAAGTACTGTGACACTGTGTTAGTAATAACCCAAAGTTATTATCTTGATGCTCCAAGTATATGACTTGTATTTGCTGTCCTGGACTCGGACTTGACTCAGACTCGAACCTCTTTGGACTCGGACTTGACTCGGACTCGAACCTCTTTGGACTCGGACTTGACTTGGACTCGACTAAGGTAGACTTGACTACAGCCCTGGTGCTCTCCCGTGCTGCTTGTTGGGGAAGATAGAGGCTGTGGCACGGCAGGAGGCCTATAATGATTTAGCATGCCTAGTACACAGCTCTCGAAATGGCATTAAATATTCTCACAACACTTATAGGCTAAAACGATTCAGAAACTTTATATAAGTTCATAATTACGCCAGTAACACCACACATTGGCGTGCATATGCACAAACCTGTCTGAGACACCCGTCTTCAACTCGGATACCTTCTTCTCTCTCCTCTTCCTCTAAATTGATGGTAGGCAATTGTCCAACTTCCGGCGAGTGCATCATCATTAGATGCGCCACCTACCATAGGGGAGTGTGTACAGAAGGGAACAGCTCTCTGCCTGTTTAGCCGTGTGTAAGGCGTAATTGATCGATCTCAGGTGGTTGGCGCGACGCAATGGGTAGCCGAGATCAGATAGATAAACTAGATTTTTTTCTAGCGTGAGAAATTGGAGGTATGACGTGTGAGCGTGTGAAAACAATCAAATGCGTGTGTCTCACGCTCATTGCGTGAGAGTTGGCAGCCCAGTTTACCGTGTTGTACTTTTTTTTTCTCCGGCGAAGAGCTAAAGAGCTAACGCTAAAAAACGGAGCTGTTTACAAGGAAATGCTCCGTCATAAACTGTTTACCAGTTAATATTTTGGGTTATGAAGACTGTGAATGTTATAAAAGTGACTTTTTAGTGTGAGTTAAAAGAGACCACTCCGCTGCCATTTTGAGATGAAAAAGCACCGTAGCAGTAATGTTGCAACTCGGAGACTGAAACATTTATTTGTGTGACTTGAGGATTTAAAAAGAGAATTATTGTGTTTATGACCTGTTACACAGGTCAGGTTTTTTGCTTGGTTTGAAGTTCGGTCGGAGCGGGAGCTGGTCTGCAGTGTGCGGGGTGCACAGGCACATGCGGGATTCAAGATGGCGAGTCAGATCCAGACCTTCAACTCATCTCCTCCATCGCATTAGTGAAGGGATCTTCCGCGTATGGTGACTCGCTGCCAGAGTGGTAGGAGTATCAGGAGTTGAACTGAACTGAACGAATTATTATTTTTGGATTGAATTGAACTTAACACTTGAACTCACATTTGGACTTGAATTGAAAGTATCATACTTTTATTTTCATAGAGTTTATATTTGTGAATGTGATTTGAAATGATTGTGGCCCACTTTGATTTGATTGTGTAATTGAAGGTATTCTCTTACCAGAAAAAAAAAAAGTTAACTCAGGAAGAAAAATTGGAATTCTAAAATAGGTGCAACCTAGGAAAAAGAGACTGGTCTAAGGGTTGTTTTACAATCAGGGTACAAAGTTTGTGTCACAGAGGTCCAAAATTCAAATTGATTCAAACTGGTTCTTGTACCAGTTTTTAAGTGAAGGACAAGTTAAAGAACAGATTTCAGGTAATTTTTTGCCATATGTGTATGGTAGTTTTGTGTAATCTGCTATAAGATAAATAAAAGTAGCAAAAATGTTATCAAAGACTCCTTGTCAAAAAATAGCTGATAGAAATAAAATTCCAACAGTTAAGAAATTGTTAGTAGTCCATAACATTCAACTACGGTAATGTTATAGCATGTTCATGAACTATTTAGGTTTTTTTCTTGTGTAGTCTGCAGACCTTGCACAGCCTTGTCCATTTGAGTGTCACCTATTTCTTTAAATTGACAATACAAAATTCATGTCCCTTGAATAAGTAGTAGTAGTAGGAACTATTTTTTTATCTTAGCAAAGTAGTTCTTACCCGTTTATATATCCATATTAAAAATGATTTATGCATGGGTCTCCTAAACATTTGTGACCTTATGTCAAAATAACTGTCCTCTCCAAGACAAAATGTCTCGGAGAGGACATTTTTTTGGACACCTATTAACTGCTAAATAAATTGCTTATGAAGTCTTTAACAATTTAATATTCATATCTACCATCTGGTGGTACATTTTATTAACACAGTATGCAAGCATGTAATTTCTAGAGTTTTTTTCTTGGCATCAAATCTCAATATGTCTGATATCTTTTAATTTTATGTGTGGCAATTATTTTCACTTAAATCATATTTAAGAAATGTATAATTCACAATCATTTTGTAGTTATGCATTCAACTTAAAAATGATGTAATTGTATCAATTCAAAGGCTTTTGATTTATCATTTCCTGTCAACAACACAAACAGTGAAATGTCTCGGAGAGGACAATTTTATTGACACATAGAAATAAACATTAAATGGTCCATAAACTATGAAATGGGACCATTTTGTAGCCTTTTCAAATCAGTTGATATATTTTATTGTGCATAAAAGATGTTTAAACATTTTCAACATGTAAATATTAAATGTTAACAAAGAACTGTAATAAAGAACATTATTGTATGATTATTGATGCATGTTTACATTTTAAACAGCCAATTTCCATGGTTTAGCAGTTATGCATATTGCAGGGATGTGATTTTTCCGTGAATTCGCGGAATTCCGCTTTTTTCACCTCAAAATTTGAAAAAAATTTTTTCCAATTTTTCGCTCAAAAATCCTCATTCGTATCCTATTCATTCTGACTTTCAGTAATTCCGTAATTGAGATGAAATGAGGTACGTGATTGGCCCATCGCTCTGTAACAACCAATGAACGTGCTTGTTAGATAGCTGTACATAAGCTCGCTTCAAACAAAGAGTTGAAAGATGGCAGCCTGCGTGATCGAGCATAAAGATGCAAATTGAGTTAAAGAAATCGACAGAATAGTGAAAAACAAGTTCCGCTGGGAATGGTTGGAGAAAGAGGTTGCTACAGACATTGGACATAAGACTGTGAGACATTTGTTCAGCGATTTCGTTCTTTGGGGAGAGGGCAGAGGTCTCTGGCTGTCAAGTTTGGGGATGCTGGGACCTCCCCTGCCTGAGCTACGAGCGTGCAAAGTTGGGCTGGAGCCCGGGATAGAAACGAAACCTAAGCGGAGCGCTGCGGCTCGCCTCGGGGCGAATTACGTCCCGAGGCACGGGGCTAGCGCGCCCTGCCCGCGCTGGTTCTTTGGGGGGAGGGCAGAGGACTCTGGCTGTCAAGTTTGGGGATGCTGGGACCTCCCCTGCCCAAGCTACAAGCGTCCAAAGTCGGGCAGGAGCCGCCGATGGGAAAGCAAAACTGAAGCCGAGCACCGTGGCTCTTCGCCCCGAGGCGTGGAGCCGGCGCGCCCTGCCCGCGCTGGTTCTTTGGGGGGAGGGCAGAGGACCCTGGCTGTCAAGTTTGGGCAGGCTGGGACCTCCCCTGCCCAAGCTACGAGCGTGCAAAGTCGGGCTGGAGCCCGGGATAGAAACGAAACCTAAGTGAGTGAACATAGTAGTTTTGAATATCCTTAAGTGAATGAACACTGGGGTTCTGAATATCCTTAAGTGAATGAACACTGTGGAGTTATGATTATCCTTTGGTGAGTGAACACTATAGAGTTATGTATATGAAGTTGACATTACTAGAGTAGAAACTGCAGAAAAAAAGTGACTGATATGCTGGAACTGGACATGGATGCTAGCATCTTTTTTTCTTTGAGAGTTCCTGAAGACTTGTGGATGAATTCTTATGTTGCATCATGTTTGTTTGAAAAGGCACATTTAGGTATGTTCAACTTCTACAGTAATTGAAAGTATAAATTTTGTTTTTCCTTATACAGTTTTCTATTTATTCTAATGCAGATGATTTAATTTAGAATGACATTTTTAGGTTTCATGTTTTGGCTTTTTGTCAGTTAAGAATCATTGAATTTACTATAGGGGCTCAGAGTTGCATGTTGACCATTAAATTGGCTTGAATTTGTTAATCATGACAAGTTTTTTCTTGTGTTTGCTTGCCATTTTAATACAATTTTTAAGTCAGAAAACCCCAGAACCCAGGAGCTTCAGGGGGCTTCGCCCCCCTTGTCTCCCCACCAGGGCGCTGCCCTGGACCAGCTGGGGGCCTGCGGCCCCCAGACCCCCGGCTAAAATTTTCAGATAATTTCACCAGCCCCAAATTAGAGGTCTGCGCGGGTCGGATTTTTCAGTCCCACTCCCTCCCGCACCCGCAAAGAATTATGATTTTCAGTCCCGCTCCCGCCCGCGCCCACAAAAAAATTATGATTTTCAGTCCCGCTCCCACCCGCAAATCCCGCATGATGCAGACGTTCGCGTTATTTCTCAGGAAAGTTCTTGTCTTGACACAGCGTGAGGGTGCCCCGCCCCCTACTTTGAGTGGATTTGAGCATAAATATCTACAGCTCACGTTTATTATTGTTTACCTTGTTTCTGAATTCAGCATGTAGTATCTCTAATAATAAGTGCTGTCAAACGATTAAAATACTTAATCGCAAATCACACATTATTATCACATGAGAAACCATTCTAATTCTCTGATCAGCATAAAAAGTGAATGGGCTTACTTTGTACCAATGTTTTTTTTTTATTGCAAAGCAGAGCTAGTAAAAGAAATGAATTGATTTACCGCTTGCGTTAGTCTACAACTTTAATCAGAGAGACAGGTTACACAGTGACGGTAGGCTTGACTCAATGCTATCCCAGAAATCCTTCCTGTAATATGCAAATTTGGCCGCCTCTGATTGGACAGCCAAATTTGCATATTACAGGAAGGATTTCTGGGATAGCATTGAGTCAAGCCTACCGGCACTGTGTAACCTGTCTCTCTGATTAAAGTTGTAGACTAACACAACAAGTAAATCACTTCACTCATGGTTCTCTTGCTAGCTGGGTGTGAACTGCAAGTTATTAGAGTGATCAAAAGATTTCCCCTTAGGGTGATCAATGGCAAGCTTAAGATGTCATTTCTCATGCAATCTGACTTTCTCTGCAAATTTAGGCATCTTAAAATGCTTTTATTAACGTCAAATAAAATATCCAGCCCAAATTATATGTGGTAGACATAAATTAATAATTTATAAATTTTATTTCAAGCACGTTTTTAGTTAGCGGGACTGCAGCTTATGCGCCCGCGAGCGGTGATATGTGCACTTCCGGTCCCGCCCGCGCCCGCAATGAGCTTTCAAAATTTGTCCCTCGCCACACTGCTTTGCGGCGGGTCCCGCGGGACTCCCGCGGGAGTGCAGGGCTCTACCCCAAATCACATCCCTGATATTGTTTTTACAGTTCAGCTAGATAACACAAATACTAAATATATTTGTCTCTATCTAGTTGTATGTTCATATAGTTCTGACAATTGTCTCAGAGGGGACATTTTTTTTTTACATTAACAAGTATCTGATATTATGATAGGTAATATTCATAAACGTGAAAAGCACAATGTGACATTCATGCAAAGCAAACTACTCCAACTCTAAAAGCAAAACTATAAAGCTACAACCGTAGAAATAACTATCTACAAATTTAAATGGCATCAAACCCCGTAACCCTATTAAAAATTTCTTGCGCAAAGAGAAAAACCTCCTCTGGCAGAGCAAAATTACACCTTGTGACTGGTTGGGGGGTTCAGGCAGCATGCACAAGATGGCATTTTGGTCAATTTGATCCAATTTGAATTTTGGACCCCTGTGACACAAACTTTGTACCCTGATTGTAAAACAACCCATAAGAGAAAGTATGTGTGTCAAAAAAAGTGTCCTATCTGAGACTTTTTGTATTGCATTTGGGGGCAGGCATGTAGAAGTGTTTCTGGCCTATTCTACCCCAGAAATAAGCTATTTGAAAATGTCATTTTAATGTTTGAATTTAGTAGTAAATAATACATAGACATTATGAATTATAAATCAAATTTTATGATGATATTTAAAACAAACTAGATCACAAACAATTATTCCAAAGCAGTGTGATGGCAAGAATAAGTTCATGTTTTATTTTCCAGTTAAAAACAGTTCATAAAAATACTTTCTCACAAAAATATGACATTTCAGGAAAAACATTATAAATTAACAGTATTCACTTTATGATTCAGATATCCAATAGTCTCGGAGAGGACATTTATTTTGACATGGAGTTTAAAAAAAAAAACTATCAAATCTGCACTTTTGGAAATTAATACACATATGAACATAGGCATGTGTATAGTTTGTATTATAACAAGATTAAGTGTAGCTTTAAGCAGGGCTGGGAGAAACAAATGAAGTGATTCTTGGAGAAGACGTTTTTTTTTTTTGACAATTCAGAATCCACTACTTCCATAGTGCTTTTAAATATAAGGCTGTAAGCTTTGTGTTAGTTGTCTCTAATGTTTATGTCCCAATATCTTGACCACATTTTAGGATGAAAATAATCATTTTAGATATGTTATTTTATATTGAAAAATTAGCTGTCTCGGAGAGGACATTTTTTTGACACAATTACATACTAATTTGATCAAAATAGTCTGAAAACTTACTGGCATTCAACATTAAAACTTAACTATGTTTCCAATGATATGGAACCAAATATGTGTTTTATGGTATAAAGAATGATGTAAGTGCATCCCTTTTGGAGCTACCTGTGGTCAAAAAAGCACTTTTTCTAAATGACATGAGTAATTTTGCTAAATATGACATATATTGCCATACATTCACCAAAAATAACGTTATCACCAAATTTTTTTTTGCATGGTAAATAGAGCTATCACAGGGCTACAATAAACAACCAAGTTTATTTAGTCAAGCCTTTTGATATTGAAGATAAGTGTTAAATGTGATTTTTTTTTTTTTAGCTTGCGTACCCTGATTGTAAAACAACCCCTAACTAACTTAGATTAGCTTTACTAAAATAAACTAGGTGAACGAAAGAACAAAGAGAGTGAAATACCTTTTTATTTATTGTACTTACCTCAATATTGGGAACCTGCAGGGTATTTTTGTTTTGTGTACTGTATTTTATGTGTTTTTGCATTCAGTAAATTGCCGGCCTTTTGTATTTAAAGCAACGGTCACTGGTGTAATTATTTTTGTTCCCCACTCCTTAGAACCTAGAACTGGTCCAGTGGCGCAGTAAGTGGTGTGATACCGGTGCTACACAAAGGAGGTGGTGATTGATTTCAGAAGGACGGCTCCTCAAATTGCACCAGTGAACATCCAGGGTTTGGACATTGAGATCGTGGTGGAGTACAAATACCTAGGTGTTCACCTCAACAACAAACTGGACTGGACTAACAACACAGATGTCCTGTACAAGAAGGGCCAAAGTCGTCTCTACCTGTTTTGAAGACTGAGGTCTTTTGGTGTGTGCAGGACACTGCTTAGGACTTTTTATGACTCTGTGGTGGCATCAGTGATTTTCTGTGCTGTGGTCTGCTGGGGCTGTGGAGGTTCAGAGAGGGACAGGAAGAAACTTCATAAACTAGTCAGAAGGGCTGGCTCAGTCTTGGACTGTCCTCTGGACTCCATTGAGGAGGTAGGGGAGAGGAGGATGTTAGCCAAGCTGACATCTATCATAGATAATCCCTCTCACCCCCTACATGAGGCTGTGGGGGCCTTAAGCAGCTCTTTTAGTAGTAGACTGCTACACCCACGGTGTAAGAAGGAGATACCACAGGTCATTCATACCTGCTGCTGTCAGACTGTATAACACCCACAACTTGTAGCACCAATAACCTGTTTGTAGTTATATTTGCACTACTTCACCACTACTACCTCTGCCATCTCTCATCAATGCAATTGATATGTCAATCTTTTTAATCTTTCGTTTGTGTAATTTTTATTTCAGTTTTATTTATCTGTATGACAATTTATTGCTACTGTAACACATGAATTTCCCCAATGTGTGATCAATAAAGTGAATCTAATCTAATCTAGAACTCCGCCACTTTTGCTCCCACAGACATGAATTATGATCCTCTATCTTGGCATATATTCTAAGATCTTTGGTAGACGTAGTTGACAAACAAACCAATATGAAGGGTAATGAAATGGGCTTGCTTATTCTTCATGTGCATGTGACGTCGTGCTTGTTTTCCAAACCGGAAGTCTGCCACGTTGGATGATAACCAAGATAGCAGCGCTTCACGTGTGAGCTGCTGCAACACTTCATGATTTTCTTTTGATTTCACTGCCTTTGAAGAAAGACCATGCCCATTTTGTGTGTGGGATATAATTGTGCCAATAATGCTACTCATGACCGAGAAACAGTTCTTCAGAATTCCCAAAATAATTAAAAATGGCAACAAAACAGATGAAGCGCGGCATTCTCTGGACAGTTCGCTGTGGTTCAAAAATATACAATGTAAGGACTTAACTGAGGAAAAAGCTAAATCACACCCGTGTGTGTGGTGACCACTTTATATCTGGCAAGTGTTCATTGCTAATTTAAAGCTGTTTTCTGCTGATTAAAATTTACTTTTGAGCTTTAGTGTGAAGACTCTGCTTTTCACCTTGTAGGAGCACTGGCAAACCTACGCCATAAAACAAATCCAGACTGGGCACCAACACTCAAATTAGAACATTAAGATCAAGATGAAAACTCATCTCACGGCATCAAGAAGCAACAGGATAAATGAAAGATCTGCCAAGAAAGCCAGATTAGAAGCAGTGCAAACCGCAGCGAGTTTGGATACACAAGCGGAACAATGTGGATCAACTTTGCCAGGTGAGATATCAGCGATGCCGTTCCAGTAACCCAGTAACTTCAGTTTACTTGAGCACTTGTTTTTTGGCAAGCAAGATGGTTCACAATATCAGGGTATTCAATTGCTGGTAATGAGGTTAAATCCTCGGTATAATTGGACGGCTTTAACATATACGGGTCAAAGCCACAAATTTCTACTTTTTCTCTGAATCTTGACTTGGCAGAGGACTCCAAAGAATCATAATATTTTGATAAAAAGTCAGAGATGTATCACAGTTATTGTTTGCACAAGACAGGATTCTGGATTTATATATCATCCAACATGGCAATGGATGCATACGTCACGCCATTTTGTCACATGGTTGCACACGAAGAATTTACCACGTGGCAATGTGGAGCTGTGGCACAAAAGTTAACAAGTCAGCATCAGAGATGGAGGAGATTTGCCTGCTCCACTTTATTTTGTGCACCACCCAACTAGCATGTCTCTTGTACGTGTGACGTAAACTTGATGCGGCATCAAAAGTCACAGACTTTAGATGTTAATAAAACACCTGAAATCCAATCAGAGCAATCTGACCTAAATTTATTTGCAAAATGTGTTTCAAACCACATACAAATGTGGTTCGGATTCCATTCAGATACACACAAATTAGATTTGGGCTGAAAATGTACAATTTGAACATAGCCTGTGTGTGTGTGTGTGTGTGTGTGTGTGTGTGTGTGTGTGTGTATCATGGAGACCAGCTTCTTCAGTGAGCTTGCTGGCCACTATATAGGTTTGGTGAAGTTCTCTCCACGGTACACGCCATAGTGGAGCTGCTCCTGCTGTGCTGCAGCCCATACCATCTGTTTGCTATTAAAGCAAGCTGCCCAGGTCCCTTTAGGGTCCACAACCACCACTCCACCCAGACCACTGACTCGCTCCATCATGTAGGCCAGGGCCATGTTACTTGCCTCCTCAGGGCTTTTGCCTGAAAGAGAAGAGGAGGAGGAAAAAAAAAAAAGTTTCTTCATTTTATTATGAAGACATGATGTACATTACTACATGCGCGCACACAAAACTAATTTACGGTAGGCTTTGATATGAAATATTTGACTACTCATTACACCATGTATGCGTGCGCGCGCACACACAATCTCTCAGGTGGTGTTTACATTAGACCGTATCAGCGGATCATCAGATTAACGTTTTTAAAACGATTTGCGTGCACACAGCAACGCCAATACATGGATACGCTAATCACATGACTAATTAGACGGCACGTAAGTTGAAATGTGTCAGTGCGGCTCAGCGCTTCCTCCTCAGCGGCTGCGCTCCAAATCACTCCGCCCTGAACAGCGAGTGCCCTCTGGAGGGTGCGCACTCCGGCCCTGCGCAACTCACAGAGCGCACGAGCGAAGCGCACGAGCAGTGATTCAGGACTGAGCCGCTGTGTGTGTGATCCCAGTGCATATCGGGCATGCGCAAGTCACTCACCACTTGCAAGTGGAAGGATGGCAAGCCTAAAGACAATCATAACTACACAATGGGCAGTATTTGCATCTTACCATGAACAACATTAAGAATGACAAAGCAAAGCGTTATATTCATACTTTTATACTCTTTAATGAAAAACAAAAAGGTGATACAAGGCGGAAACAATAGCAGGAAGTGAAGTCCGCGCCGTTTTTCAGCAGTCGCGTCACATGACCAACGTGGCATGAACAACGCCAGCGAATCAGGAAGGTGGATGTCACAGTGACGTTGTCCAATGACGACGTCGGCTAGAGCTCAGCACTGCGTTTCCTCCTATCTCAATGTTTACACAGCACTGGATCAGATACGAACTGGGTTGAATACGTGGGCCCTGGCGGATTCAAGTTGTTCCGCCTGTGGAGTCGTTTCCCGGCGTTTTAATGTGAACGGACAGTGCATCCGCGACGAAAACGAGACGGATACGGTCTAATGTAAACACCACCTCAGAGTTGAGCTAGCTTCCAGTACTGTATGCAGCCCTGCTGTCTCATACAGACTCCTTCCAAATGCTAAATAAATATCTCCTTACGGAAAACTTACATCAAGAATATCAATATTAAAACCATATCAATATTAACCATACCCCCCTTCCCTCAGTTTTTGTGGACGGTCTTTGTATAATATTACTACAGAAACAATAACAGAAGAATGAGTGCAGTAATATAAACCTGAGCTGTGTGCTGTTACAAAAATTAAGCATCATCTTTGGATTTGAGATTTAATCAGAATTAAACAGCATAGTGGTAAAAATCAACTTTAACAACTTTCAGGTTAGAAGATACCTCTTCACTTGGCTATGGAAGCGTCGCATACAGAAGTGTTCAGTGTGGTCCTGTGAGTGCCCCCCCCAATCAATCAATAAATAATCCCCCCTTCTCCCTAATTTAGACATGGCCAATTCCCACCCAGCAGATAGGTCTCCTCTATCACACACTAGCCACCAGGGAGGGTGAAGGTCATCACATGCTTCCTCTGAGCCACATGACGCCACCCAACTGCATCTTTTCGAACTCCTGCTGATGGCGGTGTAACACACACTGAAGTAAGTGCTATCTGCCCACTCCTGTTTACATACGCTTGTAGACGACCATGATTGACTAGCATTGCTCTAATTGACAGGGGAGAGAAAGAGAGTGTGTGAGTATATGACACCCCTCCCTCCCTGAGAGGGTCGGTCATTTTTGCTCTCTTGAGCTCCCGGCCATGGATAGCTGTGGCATCTTCAGGACTCGAAGTAGTAAGCTCTGGATGACAGGGCGAACAATTTTTTTGTTGTGCCGTGAGTATTCTATAATCAGAGGATAAGTGTTGTTTTCATGTTAAAGTAGAATACAGTACTGCTGATAAAGTGATACAGTACCTTGCTCCATGTGGAAGAGAATAAGCCTGGACAGATTGATTTTCAAGATGGCTTCTCCATGACCAGTAGCTGATACAGCCCCAATATGGTTATCTGCATAGCTTCCAGCTCCTGACACACACACACACACACACACACACACACACAATTATTTTCACAAAATGTGATCAGATTAACCCTGCTAAATGTTTTGTAGATAGCACTGCTAGTAAAATATTATTTGAAGGCTATCTGTTCCAAGTATTGGAACTGTAAGACATTGCCAGTCATGTCCTTTAGACGACATTTACTCCAAACTGCATCCAGACAGTTAAACTACAGCAAATAAATCAATTTAGTTATGCCACTTTTATGACCACTAGATGGCAGTAGCACACATAGATAGAAACTTTCCTGTATTGAAAATAATTGCAAGATTTGTTTATATTAAGTTAAATAAATGTTATATAGACTGTTTATGAATAACAAGTAAAACCATCTTACTGTCCATTTTAAACTTGAGTGCAGAAGCTAGAAGTCTATGTAGGGGTGAGCGTTTAGTTAATTACATTACAGGTATTTAGCAGACGCTCTTATCCATAGCGACGTACAAGATCCTGATATACCCACAGCAGTGGGCAGCCTGGGGAGCAGTTGGGGGTTAGATGCCTTGCTCAAGGGCACTTCAGCCATTCCTGCTGGTCCAGGGACTCAAACCAGTGACCTTTTAGTCCCAAAGCTGCATCTCCAACCTTCAGGCCGTGGCTTCCCGATAATATATAATCTCCAGTTTATGATAGCAAGTTGATTTGAGGGACTCAGTATAAGGATTAGCTCAGAAAGCTCTCTAGTAGCAGGATGACGGACACTTTCATGTCCAAAGGTAAACGATCAACTGCAATCACAACCACTGCATGCTTTTCACTATTCTGTACCTTGTACTCTTGCACTCTCATTTTCCTTCTTACTGGATTTGTAATATGCAGGTTAAACAAGAGGAGCACAACTGGGATTCAGAAGATTAGATATGGGCCAGAATGCCCTTATTACGCTGTTCGCACATAAGCTTATAGCTACTACTATATAAAATAAAATCACCTACTGATATTTGATTCATCTCATCATCTCTAGCCGCTTTATCCTGTTCTACAGGGTCGCAGGCAAGCTGGAGCCTATCCCAGCTGACTACGGGCGAAAGGCGGGGTACACCCTGGACAAGTCGCCAGGTCATCACAGGGCTGACACAGACACACAACCATTCACACGCACATTCACACCTACGGTCAATTTAGAGTCACCAGTTAACCTAACCTGCATGTCTTTGGACTGTGGGGGAAACCGGAGCACCCGGAGGAAACCCACGCGGACACGGGGAGAACATACAAACTCCACACAGAAAGGCCCTCGCCGGCCACGGGGCTCGAACCCAGGCCTTCTTGCTGTGAGGCGACAGCACTAACCACTACACCACTGTGCCGCCCTATTTGATTCATAATGTGATTATTTTATTAATAAATAAACTAACATACAGTTATTATGCAAATATACATTTCTTGATGCCATTTCTGTGATGTGAATTTCCTAAAATAGGGAACAGTTGGTTCTCAAAATCAAGAAGAAATTGTCAGACTATCTCAGTTACAATACGCTGGCTAGTTCTGCACCACTGTAATGTGCTGTTGACAGATGGTTAGCTTGACAGGTAATTAGGATTTAAAGTTTGCAAAATGAACATTTACTATTAATGTTCTAATAGTTTGCTAAGGAGGTTGAATTTGCTAGGTGCAGTCATAATCAGTAGTTACACTGTTCCACTGTGCTTTAATGGTACATGTTTCTAACTCACCGACGCATGGAGTGTCTCCCACACGACCCTCCATCTTGTTTATTATGCCACCTGTTGAGGTGGCACAAGCGAGGTTTCCCTGCACATCCACAGCTACTGCACCAACTGTGCCCATTTTATCCCTGCAAGACACAATTAAAACACATACAGGGGCATAGCAGCATTAAAGTGCCTCACTTGAAGTTACACACACTTCAGTTTTTGTCTCTCCCCCCCATCCCCACTTTTGTGTTGGGACATTTTGACTTATGTGCTTAACACCTTCAAGCTACACTACTCCTAATCAATTAATAAGGTGATTAGCAGCAAAATGTATTGACTAGGAAAGTAGAAACATTGCCTTCTTTTTTTTTTACAACCGTAACAGCAATGAACTTTTCACAAATCTTGAACGTTGGTTTATGTGTGTGTGTGTGTGTGTGTGTGTGTGTTGGGGGGGGGGGCTCTTACATCTGGCACTGCACAGGGTCGGCACCTGGACGAAGGTTGTCCTTCCAGCGCTTCCTGGCATAGTCTGTAATCAGAGACTCCTCAGGCACTTCAGGGATCCCCATGGTCCTGGCAAACTTGGAAGCCCCTTCGGCCATCAGACACACGTGACTCGTCTGAATAAAGTAAATGTAAGGAGACAATAAGCATTAAGGGGAGATCAAGTGTTAATTCATAACTTGATGACTGAAATAATAATAATAAGCAATTAGTAAGCATGCAATTCATCTATAAGCACATTAATAAGGTAAGGAACTGATGTTGGTGTTCAGTAGGTTTGAGGTCAGGGCTTTGTGGAGGCCATTCAGGATCTTCCAGTGCATGGTGATGCAGTAGTTAGCACTGTCACCTCACAGCAAGAAGGTTCTGGGTTTGAACCTCATGGCCAACAGGGGCCTTTCTGTGTGGAGTTTGCATGTTCTCCTCATGTCTACGTGGATTTCCTCCAGGTGCTCCGGTTTCTCCTACAGTTCAAAAATGTGCAGATTGGGTAAAAATACCCAGCCACTAGGGTCGCACAAGCCAGTGCATACTTAGTGCCGATCCCAAGCCCAGATAGATTTTTTTTTGGGGGGGGGGGCATCAGGAAGGGCATCCGGTGTAAAAACGTATGCCAAATCAAATATGCGATCATGATTATCTGCTGTGGCGACCGCTAATGGGAGCAGCCGAAAGATGATGATTTGGGATCTTCCACTCCAACCCAGTCAAATCACTTCATAGAGCTTGCTTTGTGCGCACAGCAGCACTGTCATGCTAGAACAAGTTTGGGCCCCTTAGTTCCAGTGAAGGGAAAGTGTGATGCCACAGCATACTTGTGGCAACAGTTTAGGGAAGAACCACAAACTTTTGACCATATAGTGTACTTAACTGCTGTTAGAAACAAACAGTCACTCCCATCGCCAGCCCCCCCCCCTTTGACGTCTAGCCACAAGAATTGCAAAGTTCTCTGTCTTGAAGTCTTTCCTGTGGCAGAAAACCTACGGATTGTTACAAACCAGATACCCTTGATTTCTTAACAGAAAGTGTCACAATATCAATGTTTTTTTAATCCATTTATTATTAGCCTTAGCTTAATTATCCAAGTATCTGTGAACTCCTTTATTTAAGCTGAAAACATCAATTAGTCCTGGATTTCACTGAAAATTGACCTCAGTTATAAAATTAGTATCTTTTTTTAGATAATGAGCCATTTAACAAAAATGTGTAAACTAAACTGTCTAACAACTGAGTAAAAAGCTGGATATTCAGAAGGTGTATGTATATAATACCCTGTCCACACTAGGGATTTTGTACCGATACAATACTACTTTCGTACCGCGACACCTGTCCACACTAGCAACTACAACCCCGATTCCAAAAAAGTTGGGACAAAGTACAAATTGTAAATAAAAACGGAATGCAATAATTTACAAATCTCAAAAACTGATATTGTATTCAAAATAGAACATAGACAACATATCAAATGTCGAAAGTGAGACATTTTGAAATTTCATGCCAAATATTGGCTCATTTGAAATTTCATGACAGCAACACATCTCAAAAAAGTTGGGACAGGGGCAATAAGAGGCTGGAAAAGTTAAAGGTACAAAAAAGGAATAGCTGGAGGACCAAATTGCAACTCATTAGGTCAATTGGCAATAGGTCATTAACATGACTGGGTATAAAAAGAGCATCTTGGAGTGGCAGCGGCTCTCAGAAGTAAAGATGGGAAGAGGATCACCAATCCCCCTAATTCTGCGCCGACAAATAGTGGAGCAATATCAGAAAGGAATTCGACAGTGTAAAATTGCAAAGAGTTTGAACATATCATCTATAGTGCATAATATCATGAAAAGAGTCAGAGAATCTGGAAGAATCTCTGTGCGTAAGGGTCAAGGCCGGAAAACCATACTGGGTGCCCGTGATCTTCGGGCCCTTAGACGGCACTGCATCACATACAGGCATGCTTCTGTATTGGAAATCACAAAATGGGCTCAGGAATATTTCCAGAGAACATTATCTGTGAACACAATTCACCGTGCCATCCGCCGTTGCCAGCTAAAACTCTATAGTTCAAAGAAGAAGCCGTATCTAAACATGATCCAGAAGCGCAGACGTCTTCTCTGGGCCAAGGCTCATTTAAAATGGACTGTGGCAAAGTGGAAAACTGTTCTGTGGTCAGACGAATCAAAATTTGAAGTTCTTTATGAAAATCAGGGACGCCGTGTCATTCGGACTAAAGAGGAGAAGGACGACCCAAGTTGTTATTAGCGCTCAGTTCAGAAGCCTGCATCTCTGATGGTATGGGGTTGCATTAGTGCGTGTGGCATGGGCAGCTTACACATCTGGAAAGACACCATCAATGCTGAAAGGTATATCCAGGTTCTAGAGCAGCATATGCTCCCGTCCAGACGACGTCTTTTTCAGGGAAGACCTTGCATTTTCCAATATGACAATGCCAAACCACCTACTGCATCAATTACAGCATCATGGCTGCGTAGAAGAAGGGTCCGGGTACTGAACTGGCCAGCCTGCAGTCCAGATCTTTCACCCATAGAAAACATTTGGCGCATCATAAAATGGAAGATATGACAAAAAAGACCTAAGACAGTTGAGCAACTAGAATCCTACATTAGACAAGAATGGGTTAACATTCCTATCCCTAAACTTGAGCAACTTGTCTCCTCAGTCCCCAGACATTTACAGACTGTTGTAAAGAGAAAAGGGGATGTCTCACAGTGGTAAACATGGCCTTGTCCCAACTTTTTTGAGATGTGTTGTTGTCATGAAATTTAAAATCACCTAATTTTTCTCTTTAAATGATACATTTTCTCAGTTTAAACATTTGATATGTCATCTATGTTCTATTCTGAATAAAATATGGAATTTTGAAACTTCCACATCATTGCATTCCGTTTTTATTTACAATTTGGACTTTGTCCCAACTTTTTTGGAATCGGGGTTGTATACCGGTAGTGGTATAACTGTATCGATACGAAACCCACAAATGTATGGGTTTCGTACCGGTACAGTATCGGTACTGTAGCGCTTCGCTGTAGTGTGGACAGATGAAGTGGTTCTGTATTGATACAAATATAATGCGCGAAGTCACACACCTCAATCGATGTCTTCGCTGAATAAAATAGTGAAGAACGGAGATTCGTTTGTTTGTTTCTTTCTCAACTGCCTCGTGCGTTTTATACGATTTGACTGAATAAATGACCACCAGAAATACAGACTGTACATTGACAACAAAAAGCGCACACACGTTGTTTCATCCGCCATATTCTCGGAAGGAAGTTACTCGGTAACCACGGAAACATTTTGCGCACGCGCATTTCAACTACCATGAAAGAAAACCGCAAACATTTCTCGCTAGTGTGGACAGATGCACTAAACTGTACCGGTATACTTTGTATCAATACAGTTATACCACTATCGTACCGGTATATATGTGAACACAGCATAACTGTAAAACTCTCACAAGTGTACCTTGTCCATGATCAGTCTGGCCAATTGAACTGGATTAGCCAGTCTCCTGACTGCAGACACGGCACCACAGGCCAATGTTTGCCCATCCATCACAAGAGCATCCATCTCCACTTCTCCTTTCAGATTCAATACTGATCCTCGACCTGAAAATCACACAAATGCAAACAATCACATTTTTCCAGGAGTGATCTTGATCACCAGAGCTCTCAAGTAACTAAAGAGAAAATTGTGCTGTGGGACAAATGGGTTTTTCTTTTCCTTTTTTTCTTGGGGGGGGGGGGGGGGGGGGGAGCACAACCACAAGGCCTTTTCAAAATTTGCTGAGACTGTGACATTTTATTATTATTATTATTGGTCTCCTCAAATATCCACATGGTCAAGACTTAATTCCTTACTCTTCTAGTATGATGGTGCTACCTGCATTATATAGTGGGTTATTTTCTAGCACTGTGACGACTTCTACCACAGCATCCATGGCACTGCCTCCAGACTTTAGAATGGCATATCCGGTCCTTGCTGCTTCCTGTACCCCAGCAGAGCTGACCTCACTGTTTTCCTTGGGCACGTGGCCAGCACCACCATGGACTACCACAACAGGCAACATTGGAATCAGAGTTCCTCAAAATCTAGCAGAGGTAGAAATACACTATAACAATCAAATTTTTAAAAATCATAGTACAAGTTTTATTATTGAAGTGAAGCTGTAATTAGTTTTTTTTTTCTAAAATTCAAAGTAGAGAGTTACACAGAATGTTCTGCAAAGTTGCACAAATCAGAATCACAGTAAAGCAAAGCTATTACAATGTACAGGTAGTCGTCGACTTACGACTGCGTTTGGTTACGACTGACTGGTCGTAAACCGATCTGGTCGTAAGTCGGCCTATGTTAAATGAACGCAAGTATATTATGATGTGTAATGATATTGTAATCATCTTAAAGTCTTATTTTATCCACATTTTCTTATTTCATTACCTTGGCTCATTATTTGGTTTAAGTCAAACACTGCATACTACACTGCGTACAGTACAATTCGTTTAATATGTGCAAAACAAAAAATACAAAATACAGGTGTGAAAAACAGAAAACATTTTAGTTTCAAACATACCAAAATACAAATGTAAAACAGCAAAATACAAAACTTAGTGACCGCTGGCATCACTGGTGCTTGGCTGTGGGTCGTCTACGTCATCATCAGCTGTTGCAGCGCTCGGGCTGGCGGGAGGATTTGCTCGTTTCATAAACCAGGAGCTGGGGCGGAAACTGTATGACGGAGTGTGCGAGGAAGCACGAGAGAGACTGTGCGTGTGCCTGGAGCTGGGGCAGAAACTGTTGTACGCGGCGAGAGGCGCTGCCAGGAGCTGGGGCGGAAACTGTTGTACGCACAGCTGGGAAACATTGCCAGTCATAACCAGATGGTCGTAAAGTCGATCGGTCGTAAGTTGCATAGGTCGTAAGTCGACGACTACCTGTATAAGGTATTTCATGTAGGATCGGGTTTTGCCTACCTGTGACTTTTATACAACCCCAATTCCAAAAAAGTGGGGACGCTGTGTAAAATGTAAATAAAAACAGAATGTGTTAAATTGCAAATCATGGAAACCCTATATTTCATTGAAAATAGCACAAAGACAACATATCAAAATGTTGAAACTGAGAAATTTTATTGTTTTTTGAAAAATATATGCTCATTTTGAATTTCATGTCAGCAACACGTTTCAAAAAAGTTGGGACAGGGGCATGTTTACCACTGTGTTGCATCACCTCTACTTTTAACACCACTCTGTAAATGTTTGGGAACTGAGGAGACCAATTGCTGTAGTTTTGAAAGAGAAATGTTGTCCCATTCTTGCCTGATGTACAATTTCAGTTGCTCAACAGTTTGGGGTCTCCTTTGTTGTATTTTGCGCTTCATAATGCGCCAAATGTTTTAAATGGGAGACAGGTATGAACTGTAGGCAGGCCAGTTTAACACCTGGACTCTTTTACTACAGAGCCATACAGTTTTAATATGTGCAGAAAGCACTTTGGCATTGTCTTGTTGAAATAGTGGAGCAGATAACTAAAAAAATCCTTCAAATGGTGACACAAGCATGAAATTTTGCACAGATACCCTCCTGGATATACTCTTCCAGATTAGGATCCTGGCCACGTGAAAATTCAAGATGGCGACCTTTTTTCAAGATGGCCGCCATCAGTATCTGGCAATCTCACACCGAGACCATATATCTGTTGACATAAACATGCTTTTTCCATTTAAATGAACTTTAAATCATGGGATTGTGATCATGAACTGTTTCCCACAATCTACCATGTCATTCAAGATTTAAACAAAGAAGTCCAACCTAAACTATCGGAGCTAGGAGAGCCCAGCTCTGCCTGCTCCGTATCCAGCCACAGACCAGCAGTGGCACTGGGCACAGCCCAGTTATCATGGGGCCACCAAACCAGGCAAACCTGGCTCCAGCCCCAGAGAAAATAAAGAAGAGAAGAAAATGTTGTTCTATTATGCGCAATCAGTGAAGATATCCAACAAAAAAAAAATTAATTGCATTGAACTGCATTGAAAAGAAAGCAACAGGATTCGATTTGTTTTACTTACAGTGACATCTATAACTTCTATGTTATCTTATCTCGTATCTGTTACTGCCCTCTAGTGTTATCTTAATATCTACATTAGTAATACTGTTACACAATCTTATACATATCTTATAACTATAAAACACTTATGACTAACTTAACTCTAACACTTAACTCTAACACTTAACTCTAACTTATTTGCAACTATATAAAAAACCTTTAGGCTGTAGGAAGTCACAATAATCCCAAAAGTGATGGTCTGACAATGCATGCCATCCACCAAAAGACAAACAAAATCAATGCGCAAAATTTATCTACAGTTCACATTTGCAGGAGCAGAGTGCTGTGCACACAAGGCCCAGCCTGAAGCACTTGCATCTACCACGGCAGCTGGTTTTGCAACCACATTTGGTCAGTTGCTCACAGCTCTTGGCTATGGGAGCATTGGCCGTCCAGAAAACGTGCCACTGTTCACCAGACTTCTGCCATCCCCAGTCAGCAGGACTCTCAGGTTCAGGCTGACACAGGGTTGCCTGGCCCCACACACAACCGGCCTGGTAGGCAGCACGCTTGGTATGTTGGAGAAGAGCGGCTTTGGTTGGCGGGATGGCCTCATAAGGTCGTTGTTTCCTGGCAAATAATTCGAGCCTCGCCTCATCTACAGTGGCAGCCATGCTGGATCTGTCATACATAAATATGACAAACTTCTCCAGGATGTCAAGGTCGCTCTGTTGCACTGTGAGAGGGTACTGACTCAGTTTGGAGAACACAGGGGAGACTTCTGGGAAGATATCCCAGGTCTGCCAGGCAGTCTTCTTTCCCTTGTTTCTGAAAGCTGACACTATATCACAGCCTGTGAACGCATGAAAGAAGAGTATGCCCTTGGTCTTTTCCTGGCCCAAGCTGTGACACAAGTCATGCACACTGATATAGCGCATGCTCGGACCCTGACCAAATGCCAGCCATAGCTGATCAAGTCCCAAGCTCTGGAGGAAAGGCAGCACACTGAGCACCACATTGAAGGCTAACCTTCTTAAATTTATATCAGAGACAACAAAATCTGTAAAATTAGCATATAAGAGCATAAACATGGTTCACTTGGAAAATTAAATTAAGAAAAGAGGGAAAATAACAAAAAAATTGTCACATTCGGGCAGCCATCTTGGAAAATGGCGGCCATCTTGAATTTTTGGCGTGGCCAGGACCCTTTTCTAAAAGAGAGGACATTAAAGCATATTTGTGGAGAATTTCATGCTTGTGTCACCATTTGAAGGATTCTTATGAAATATGCAATTAACCGCTGCACTAAAAGAAGGAAGGACTTCCCTGGAAAAGATTTTATCTGGATGGCAGCATATTGCTCTGAAACATACTGTATCATTCAGCATTAATGATACCTTCCCAGATGTACAAGCTAACCATGCCATGTGCACTAATGCACCCTCATACCATCAAAGATGCTGGCTTTTGAGCTGTGCACTGATAACAAGCCGGATGGTCCCTCTCCTCTTTAGCCTGGAGGATGCTGTGTCCATGATTTCTAAAAATAATTTCTACTTTTGATTCATCAGACCTCGGGACAATTTTCCACTTCACCTCAGTCCATCGTAAAAGAGCTCAGGCCCAGAGAAGGTGGCGGTGTTTCTGGATATTGTTTACATCTGGTTTTAACTTGCATTTGTGGATGCAGTAATGAACTGTTTTCACAGACAATGGCTTTCTGAAGTGTTCCTGAGCTCATACAGTGATTTCCACTACAGACACGTGTCTGCTTTTGATGCAGTGTCTCCTGAGGGCCTGAAGATCACAGGCATATAATGTCAGTTTTCAGCCTTGTCTCTTGCATACAGAGATTTCTCCAGATTCTCTGAATCTTTTAATGATATTATGTTCACAAGGTTTCAGGATGGACGCACGCACTCAAAAAGGCTGAGCCAAAAGGCGAAGCTCTCAATTTACCAGTCGATCTACGTTCCGACTCTCACCTATGGTCATGAGCTTTGGGTAATGATCGAAAGAACAAGATCACGGATACAAGCGGCCGAAATGAGTTTCCTTCACAGGGTGGCTGGGCGCTCCCTTAGAGATAGGGTGAGAAGCACAGTCACTCAGGAGGAGCTCAGAGTAGAGCCACTGCTCCTCCACATCGAGAGGAATCAGCTGAGGTGGCTCGGGCATTTCTTTCGGATGCCTCCTGGACGCCTCCCTGGGGAGGTGTTCCAGGCATGTCCCCCCAGGAGGAGGCCCCGGGGAAGACCCAGGACACGCTGGAGGGACTATGTCTCTCGGCTGGCCTGGGAATGCCTCGGTGTTCTTCCCGAGGAGCTGGCCGAGGTGTCTGGGGAAAGGGAAGTTTGGGCTTCCATGTTCAGACTGCTGCCTCCGCGACCCGGCCCCAAATAAGCGGAAGAAGACGAGACGAGACTATTGTATGAGAAAAAAAACATTAAAAGGGAAAAAAGCCTTGGGGTACCTACTGATAGAACAGCATTTCAGCAAAAGCAAATTTAACTATATCTACAAATTAAGAGAACAAAACGGCCAGCATTTTGCTTCTCTTTTCCCCAACATAATTTGTTTCTCACGTTCATGACAAATTTAGTGAAAACTGCATTAAAATTGACACAAACCTAAACTTCCTTGTGGTGGTTTTCTATTATGACACCGAAAAGGAATAATGCGTGTACCACACTCACAGGAAGTGACCTCTCGCTGGTCAGCCTGGACCACTGAGCTCTACGTAAAAATCTGGAGAGCTCAAAGTGAAGCCATCTGGCCGCCATCTTACCACTCACATTGCGGAGCGGAACGGTCATTTAGGCTACTGGAAGCTACTGGACAAGTTATTTATACAGTTGGTGAGAAAAATTACAAGAAAAATGCCTGCATGTGCAGCAGTGAACTGTACAAACCATCAAGTCAAAGATTGTGGACAGACATTTTACCTGTGAGTGTTGATAGTGTGTGATCATTTTTACACATGTGCACAGTGGCATTTGCGTGGACCCCCTACAGCATTTTATAATGGTTTGCAAGAGCGAAACCCCCTCAAAAAAAAAAAAAAAAAACAGAAAATCTCTCATATTGTCTTGTTAATTGTTGTTGAAAATCTGACATTGATATCTGGTAGCGTGGCACGGTGGTGTAGTGGTTAGCGCTGCCGCCCCACAGCAAGAGGGTCCGGGTTCGAGCCCCGTGGCCGGCGAGGGCCTTTCTGTGCGGAGTTTGCATGTCCTCCCCGTGTCCGCGTGGGTTTCCTCCGGATGCTCCGGTTTCCCCCACAGTCCAAAGACATGCAGATTAGGTTAACTGGTGACTCTAAATTGACCGTAGGTGTGAATGGTTGTCTGTGTCTATGTGTCAGCCCTGTGATGACCTGGCGACTTGTCCAGGGTGTACCCTGCCTTTCGCCCGTAGTCAGCTGGGATAGGTTCCAGCTTGCCTGCAACCCTGTAGAACAGGATAAAGCGGCTAGAGATGATGAGATGAGATGATATCTGGTATGAACACTGACCGTCAGATTTTCAATGGAAGTGTCCTAGATCAAAGCCAATGTCTAGACATGTTTGATATTGAATGCGAGAGCTCAAGCTCAATGGCTCAAATTCAAAAAGAAAAAAAAAAGAACTGAGTAAATTAGCCTCAGTAGCTGAAATGAAAGAAAGACCATAGCCTTAGGCAGAAATGGCAGCATTATTAGCCATCCTATTTGTCTTTTTGTTGTCCATTTATTGAATAGATGGGGATGCTAGGACGAAGATTGGGTTATAGGATAAAAATATGCATCATGATTCTTGAAGGTATTTCTACAATACACAATGTGCATCACATTATATAGATTTACTCACAAACTCCCAGTAGAACGGTAGCGTTCACTGAATTTGAAACAATAGTGTTAAAAAAAAAGTTCAATTATCTATCTACAAAAATAATTTTAAAACTTATAAACTATAGTTTATTTATTTTTCCCCTGACCATGACTTAATCGGATGCTAATAGAGTACAGACGGTCCTGAAAGTTAAGTATAAGCACGTAGCAGCAAGAAGAGAGTGTGAAAAGTGTCTCAAAGCTCACAGCATTTCAGGCACATATGGGTCATTTCACAGTAACTGAGCATTTTGTGTCCTATGACTAGCTGCTGGAATAAAGGTTCATCAGACAACTCATGTAAGGCAATTAAACACCCTAAAATACTAAGAAGAACTATATTCTGTAGATGGAGTCCAAAAAAATAATTATCGACACTTTATATTTTAGAAATAATAAATATAAAATTAGTAATTCACAAAATTGGGCTGTCCGGTGGGCTGGGTTAAACTTTGCAATGCCCCTTTTTGTCGAATTTAGTACAAAGTTTTGGCTTAATGTGCTAAAAAGATTGTGGTCAGTTCATTTCCCCAGGGACAAGGTTCCTAATTCACAAAGTATATTTTTATTTTTCACTGATAGTCTCTGTTCTGCGATTCAGGCCATGTACACACGTAGCCGGGTATTTTTAAAACCGAACATTCCCCCCCGTTTATAAAAATGTTTTATCCACACCACCTCGTCTTCGAAAAAAATCCCTTCCACACATAACCGAACATCTGCGTTTTCAATCACATTCATAAGCATTCCAAACCTGTAGATGGCATTATTTCCCCTACCTGTAGATGGCATTATTTCCCATAGATATACATAGAAGACTAGATGCCTCACTGCGTATAGATAGTTTTCACATGACGTCACAGAGTCGGGGATTCCCTGGTGGCGGCCATCTTGGAGGGCAAGCTTACCGTACGGGTCACTGAGCACACATTGTAGCCCGCGAGTTACATTCATTTATACATTATTTACATTTATTTAAAGCTAGCAATGGTGCAAACTTGTTGTATTCACAGCTGTCGTAATAGGTCAGATGATGAAGTCAAGCGGAGCTTTTATGGAATTCCCACTGTACGGGAGCATGAAGACGAGCAAACAAAGAAACTCAGCATACAAAGGAGAAATCTATGGCTTGCGAGAATCAACCGCAAGGATTATCAGCCTTCCAAACACAGCAAAGTCTGCTCCGATCATTTTATAAGTGGTAAATTGTTTAAATAAACAATCAATTGTGTTTAAGTTTGTTTTTGGAAGCGAAAACATCATGTGAACAATCTCTGGAGAATGCCTAACTGGAACCGCTGGAGAATGCCTAACTGGAACCGCTGAGTGTACGTTTACATTGTAATGTACACTTAATATCGCTCGTTTGTCACGTTTCTATTTGAAACTTGTCACTTCACTCACGCAAGGGTCATTTTTGAAAAACATTTTAGGTCTATTCTGTAGTCCTGAGCGGTGTGCAGGACTGCGCAAATGTGCGCAGCTTCCCGATTTAAACTGTTTTTTTATTCTCATCCTTATACTTCCTGTTTCATGGACTGTAATGGATTTGCTTATTTAGTAATTTTAATAAGGAATTTACTTTGAAATTATAATCAGACACTCCAACGCCCCCCCTAAAAAAAACCCCCCGGATCTGCGCGATTCAGGCGGCATCCGCCAAAAGGCGCGCTGTGAATATATAAAGTTGTATATATCAGACAGCCTTTAAAGTTTGATGAAGTCAGTTTCAGGCTTTGGAGCAGGCTTTGGCAGTTTCAGGCTTTGGCAGCCCTGCATAGTCACCTGAAAATGCATCTTTGTCCACTTCGTAGGGGTCAATTCCCCCAATCAAGGCCAGTTTGGCTGCATACCGTGAGATGTGTATCTATATACTTCTGTTTGCTTGATTTTGCCGACATTGATCTTTATTTTAGAAAACTGACTATATAACTTCATAAATTGGTCCGAGATAATGTAGCCAGTAATGGCGATGGTCCGTTTTGTTTGCCCTCCAAGATGGCGGCTGGGGGGCATTCCCCGGAATGCCGTGACGTCAGTGAAAACTATCTATTCCAGGACGTCCGCACAGGGCGGCCATCTTACCACAGACAAGCTTTTCCACAGAATTTGCGGTACACTGAGGTAAGACCATTGAGGTGCTTAAATGTTTATACTCTTATCTCGCTGAAATTTTGACGTATATACAAATGGTTTGATTTCTTAAAACATTATTAATGTGGTTGTAATTCTGGGTGCTTGAACATGCTAAAATCGTACCTTTTCTCTTCAAAAACGACTTACTGCAGCTTTTAGTCAAAGTTGTGTTTCATGCTAGGCTAGCTCGTAGCACCAAGTAATTTTACATGGAAGGTCATGAGAGAATATTTTCAATAACTGAAGTTGCACTTGCACATGGTTTTCATTTTCGGGTTGATTAATTGAAAACACTGGTTGTGTCCCTATTTTTTAAGCTTAGACTCCACCACATTGCCAAGATGACAACCCTTTCCTTCCAGAACAACAGCATGAGACAGAAGCACAACAAAGCAGTACTGTTTAAAGGGCATTAGCCAAATATACAGTATAAAAATTTTCAAGGGGTATGAAGACTTACACAAGCACAGCACAGCCCAGCACTCACATTATGATTTACAGGAAATCAAAGTGCTGACTTTGATGACAAGATGATGTGTGTGTCTGTGTGTGTTTTAATTGTAGATGTTTATATCAGTATGTTTAGTTTTATTTTAACTGCACATTGGAGCCTAGTCAAATGAAATTTCAATCTTCTGTGCTAACATATATTGACTTTGACATGATAATCAGCTTTGAATGTTCTTTTTGTAAATGTAAAGATATCTTTTTATCCTTGGAAGTATAACCACATGTGATTAATTAAATGCTTTTTTTGTCACAAACTACCGTGAGTCGCTGTTACTGTTTTATACTATTACTTACTCGGGCAGTGCATTTGTTATTATGCTATGATGCGAGTTTTCATTTATTATGCTATGATGTGAGTTTACATTTGTTATTATGCTATGATGTGAGTTTACATTTGTTATTTTGCTATGATGTGAGTTTACATTTGTTATGCTATGATGTGACTTTACATTTGTTATTATGCTATGATGTGACTTTACATTTGTTATTTTGCTATGATGTGAGTGCATTAGGTTTTTGAGGTGGATGAAGTATTTCTGAAGTTTCAGAAGTGAGTAAGCTGTTTATTTAACTTTAGCTTCCCCTACGGCCCTATCACATGTAAAAATATTTTCACTAAAAATTGGAAATAAATTGTATGGTTATTTGTCCTAAGGCCGCAGTTATCCATAAGTATGCAGTGTTAGGCTTCTCACAGCATAGGAATTTCAGCATGTATTTTTTTAAAACATAAAATGATTATTCATCATTAATATCATAAATACATACTTCCGTTTTTTTTAATATATAACAAACCAAACCGTTTGAATATCGATTGAAATTTGAGGAAGTTACAGTCATCTGAAAAGTACATATCGCTACCAACACAATGTAATGGGTAAGCCAGCTGTCTGAGGTAAGATGGCCGCCATGTGCGGACGTTCGACTTCATTGACGGGCAACGGGGACGAGGCATCTAGTCTTCTATGTATATCTATGTTATTTCCCCAAATCCTACCCCCCTAATCACATCAGAATAGCACCTGCACAATAATTAACGCTTTCAAGGCACTACTCCGATCCATCACTCTTTGTCCATGCTTAATCTGGCTTCTGCAGTAAACAAAGGTCGCACGTTTGACGTCAGGGCAGATTTGTTGTAATTTTTTTGGCGCAGATTGTGATGTTCTAAAACGCAAAACTCCGGTTATCTCTGTCTACACGAAAAGGCATACACGGAGTTTTCAAAAATCTTCACTTTGCCCGGAGTTTTTTTAAATATTCGTTTTTGATGTGTTTTCATGTGGATGACAGGCCAAAACGTAGAAAAATATCTTTGATTTAGCAGATACCCGGCTACGTGTGGACGGGGTCTCCGTGTCAGTGCTGTTACCAAACCACATTTTCTAGAGAGGCTGAACAGACTGACTATTAATTCAGTTCTTCCAGTGGCCAAAAGGTGCCTCCCTTGTACTTAATTTTGGAGGGAATTCAAAATGGCAGAAGTGGTGGCTTGTGTCTTCTAAATTTGGTAAGTATTCCCGATTTTTGGCCCAGTATGTTAATTCACTGTCAGTGATGTTACTGTAATTTGCGCTTATTATGTGCTCCACAGAAAGGAGTAACAACTAGGGACGTAAGAGGCATGATGAGAGATGCAACCAGGGCGAAAGTATCAGCACAGTAAGCTTGTGGTTCATGAATGAAAGTGTATTTTGTCATTTTTTGTCAGTGCGGTTACCGTCAGTGCTGTTAAGTTGCACGTGGTAACAACACTGACACAGAGTAACAGCAATGACAGTTCAGGGATATGTTCTAATATTAAAAAGTGTATGTCCCGTATCGGCCAGAACCGATTTTTCTGGCCAGCCATGGAGGACATTTGCAGGTACGCGCCAAGTGATGTCATAACACTCATTGAAGAGCCGCAGCAGATTACTGAAAAGACGGAACCATTTCAAGGTTGACACAAATGTTTGGAGGCTTGTGGAGGACTTTGTTCATGATATGGAGCAATTTTCTCAAACTTTTTGATGGTGACATTTGAACTCTGAATTGGTGAAACTCCTCATACAGTAAGCCAAGTTGTTGAAGCCCTCATGCTTCGGTACTTGTTGCAATGTTTGAGTTGAAGTTTGAACGAAATCATTGAAATAAGTAGCTGATAACTGCATTTCAAAGACACAAATTGCCTAGGAGGAGAGGCACATTGTGATGGTCATTGTTCAGTGCGCAGATCTATGGAAAAGAAGTAAAAAACTCAGGATATAAAAAAACATTGATAGGGTGTGTGGTACCTTATTCTATGAATAAAAGTTGTTTCTGTTTAGGTGTTGTATTTAACTGGTAATGTACTGGTAACAGTAATGACAAGTGTAGCTCTAGTCACAGCACTGACATAGGTCAGTACTGTTACTAGGTTTTCATTCCTGTTACCCTTTGTTTTGGTTAGATTTCTTTATCTAAAAAGGGCTGACAGAAGGGTTATGCCATGTTTCGTTTTCTACCATTAGTACTTCATCATTTTATGACTGCTGAATTTATCGTGTTATTGGATTCTTGTCATTTTGTTATTTGAAAGTTGTTATTCCAAGGAAATAAAGTTTGTGTTTACACGAATTTCATGTTTTCAATGAAATATATGCTTCATATTGTTTCTTTCACATGGCAATGTGGGAAAGGGACACACTGTGTGCATGTTAACCACAGAAATCTCACAAAAGAAAGTTTGCTTCATAGTGCAGTGTCCTCCATGACATCCGGTAACAGCACTGACAGTTCAGCTAGGTACTAGCATATAAAATATCTAAAAAAAAAAATGGAAAAGTTGCATAAAAAGTGCACTGTCAAGCTTTGGAACATGATATATCTATTCCCTACAATTACTCAAGCTGATTTTTACATGCATACATGACAGCTACCCATCCCATTCTTATTGACTGGAAAATGCTCAGTTACTGTGAAATGACCCATGTATACAAGGTGGATTCAGACATGGTGATAACTGGGGACAATGAGATCTGGACCTCAGTAGTTTCAGAAAATTTTCCCCCTCCCTAAACTCCTCATGCAGTATCTTCTAGTTGTCAGATGCGAGGGCAAAACATTTAATTTTTTAGACCTCTTATTGCAACCTCTCTGGAGATGCACAGCTTGCATATTTCACACTCCTGCCAGCTTCTGCAGAGTACCACCCACTTCTAAAAGAGCAGATCCTGGCCCTGCTGCAGAAATCTGTTGCTAGATCTATCAGGCAAAGCACAGTCCTTGCTGTCAAATGAACTCCCTGCTAAGAACAAGGACGAAGTGGCTGCAGCCGGAACAATATTCAGCCATCCAGCTTGCAGAGTAAGTCACCACAGAGAGGTTCCTGTGGACTCTTCCCTGACTGAGTGCATGGCCATTGGGTTGAAGGCTCCCTGGACACCAGCTGACCTGGGAGAGGCTCTCAAATGTTCCCTTGCTACACTGGAGATCAGCAAACCTGAGCCTCAAAAGGACGATCAACAACCCCAAAGCACCATAGCCCTCGTGTCTGGGATAACCCTGAGCCCAGAAGACACTCCAGCTGACCATCCTAGCCACCCTCACTGCTGGAAGAGCCCATGCCCACAGCACCTGAACTACTCTCACCAACCCCAACCCAGAAACCCTGGCTCACTGGCTGCATCGTGCATTCACCACAGAATCTCCAGCTTCCCAGCATCCCTGTGCAGTTAGAGGGGTACACCATGTGGGCTCTGCTTGACCCAGGCAGCACCATCACACTGGCTCAACCCTCTGTCCTGCCCAATGCTCCAGGGCTCAGCGGTACTGTCAAGATACTGTCAAGGGAAAGCCATGGCCTAGAGAAGCAGCTTTGGGACCAGAAGGTTGTCAGTTCAATTCCCTAGACCAGCAGGAATAGCTGAAGTGCCCTTGAGCAAGGCACCTAACTCCCAACTGCTTCCCAGGCTGCTCTGTATGTCACACTGCATAAGAGCGTCTGCTAAATTAATATAATGTAAAGGTCACCTGCATGCATGGGGACACATGAGCGGTGGCCACTGCCAATGTTTGGGTCGGCAATGAGCAAGGTGAGTGGGTCTTAACCATTGGAGAGTTTCCTGACCTTCCTGTCCCTCTCCTCCTAGGTTGGTTTCCCCAGTGAGCTGCCTACAGCCAGGAAGAAAAGGCAATAGTGACAATCCCAGAGGCCTGGAGTCTACCCTAAGCATGATACTGTATGTGTCTGGTGACCTTGAGGATGACACCAACAGAGCCACTACAGGTGAGTCTGCCATCACTAACTCAGAAGTTCATGTGTGTATCAGCAGGTGGCCAGAGAGGGGAACTTTGGGCAAGAGCAGAAAAGAGGACGACTGGCTGAAACACTGTTGGTCCCAGGTGCATGAGGGTGAAGGCCAGCACCTGGGGCAGCCCCTCACGGTGTCTTACATTCACATCTAGCACGGGCTATATACTTCCACACTGAGCATCAGGGTCAGCCCTATCACACTGCTAGTGGTTCCACACTCCAAAGTCAACATGGTTATGCACCTAGCCCACTCCCATTCCCTGGGCAGCCACCTAACAGCAGAACAATACTATGGAAAAGGTCCAGGATCACTTCCTCTGACCAGGGATGAATGCTAAGATATAGAATTTCTGTCAGCAGTGCCCTTAGTGTCAGTGCCCCTCAACACAGAAGCCAATTCCAGCACCACTTGTGCCTCTGCCCATTATTGGAGTTGCCTTCAAAAGAGTGGGAATGGATCTGGTGGGTCCCCTTCCTAAATCTGCCTGGAGCCACAAATACATACTAGTTATCGTGCACTATGCCACCCATGACCCTGAGGCAATCCCATTATGGAAGGCCACATCCAAGAACGTCACCAGGGAGCTGGCTCTCCTGTTCTCTCAGGTGAGTCTCACCCGCGACCACCTCAATGACCAAGGTATGCCCTTCATATCTAAGCTGACAGTAGATGAGTGTCAGTTGTTGCAGATGAACTGCAACAGAGGAATTGGGACCAACTCCTCTCCTACATTCTGTCTGCAATATGTGAGACCCCACAGGCATCCACCAGGTTCACCCCATTTGAGCTGCTATTTGGGAGGAGACGTGGGGGCAAGCTGGATATGGTGAAGGAAACATGGGAAGAGCAACCATCCCCTATCAGACCCACCATCAAGAACGTCTGAGATGCAGGAATGCATCAAAAGGGTGGCACCCCTCATCCACCCACACATGCTCAAGGTCTACAACCTCTCTGCCCAGCCCCAGGAGTTCCAGCCCTCCTATTATGTGCTCAGCTATTATGTGTTCTGTTAGCTTTGAACCTGCAGCCTGTATCAATTTTCATCTTATGCTGATTTGGCTGGAGTCATTCTGACTCATATATTGTACACTAGGGCTGCACGATATCAGAAAAATATGCGATATTCGATAACATGACTGAATATCTCGATATCGATATGTATCACGATAATTAAATATATACTGTTTTTCTTACCTCTACTCGCCGTTCTGCCCTGTATCTAGCATTTAAACAAAACACCCAATGCATTGCTTCCATTCCAACATTATTTTTTATTGGAAAAACATGGCTACACCTGCAATGGTGTCCATCATCTCATCTCATCTCATTATCTCTAGCCGCTTTATCCTTCTACAGGGTCGCAGGCAAGCTGGAGCCTATCCCAGCTGACTACGGGCGAAAGGCGGGGTACACCCTGGACAAGTCACCAGGTCATCACAGGGCTGACACATAGACACAGACAACCATTCACACTCACACCTACGGTCAATTTAGAGTCGCCGGCCCTGGGGCTCGAACCCAGGACCTTCTTGCTGTGAGGCGACAGCGCTAACCACTACACCACCGTGCCGCCCCGGTGTCCATCAATCATCTTTAAATCTCTTAATTTTTGTGAGCGCAGCAGAAAATGTCTTAAGTTGAAGTAAACAAAAAAACTGAAAACTACATTACATTAACATAAAGCATTCAAAATGGCAATTTCAGTGGCTCCCGGGAGATGAAGGTGAGCGACACAGATTCACCATAAACTCAAACACAATCTGTTAATAACACATGCGGGTGAGAGAGCAGTGGTGTGTGTGTGAGTGAGCGAGCGAGCGGTAGTGTGTGTGAGAGAGAGAGAGCGCGGTTTTATGTTTTTATGCTGCTGTACAGCAGTGTTTGTCCCAGTGAGCCGCCCCACCACTGTTTTACAGGTACATGCAAAGTACCTGAGTTTGCAGTACGTCACCCCTCCTGAATCCAAAGTACTTCCAAATAGCAGATGTGCATTTTTTTTTTGGAAACCAGTTCCTCCTCACACAAGTTTGCCTCACCACACTTGCTACCGCTCCCACCTTCTGCCATCACCACGAGGCTTTTACTTGTTTTGCAATAGGGGGCGGAGTTATCCCGCGGCACTTGTTGACATTCAAATGTGATTGGACGGCACAGAAAAATGTGCCTTTTATCGAAATTTAAGTAATTTTTGCGGTATGTGTATCGCAAACTATGATATCGCGATATCGATACTTTTCCGATATATTGTGCAGCCCTATTGTACACTCTAGCGTATTGTTCAATCTCTTACTTCTTATATGTACAATTCAGGAAGAGTTAATACATTCATGTACTGGAATGTTTGGCCCAGTTGATACAAAGATATGAGAAACGCGAGATGTACTGACCAGTAGAAAATGTTGATGAGGTATGGTGAAGCATGTTAGCCTATGAGATTATTGGGCATAAACGGTGTTATTTTGAAACCATATAAAATCAGAAACCCTATGACTGATGAGAGATCACTCTGCAGACCAACTCAGCATTTGTTGTTTGATTCAGTAAAAGTCTACTTTTCTGCAATTTCTTAGCCTTGGATTTTTTTTGTGAGCAAGTTTCCATGCCAGTCGGCCCAGTCAACTATCACCTGTAACAACCAGGTAAGAGAAAATCCAACCAAACTAAGCAAACTAACCTAACTATTAAAATGCTGGCTAGAGCACCTCCCATTGCTGTCAGCATATGTGACCCCTCACCAAATCCAGGGACACATGTCGGCCGAAACGAATCCGAGATAATCGCAAAAGAAGCATTTTTTTTTCGAAATTTGTGATTTTTGTTTTTTTCCATCATGTGCAAGTTGAGATCTTGAAGAATGCAATCAGTATTTCAGATAATAGATTGTTTTGTTGGAAAAGCATACATTTTTTGTTGCAAATTGTCTCGTTTTTGTCAGGACTGTAGCCTGCTGGGGGGTGTAGGTAAATTACCATATGGGCCATTCATATGATGATTTAAGTCTTTTTTTTTTCGCGAATCAGCTGTATGATACGAGTTGAGCGCATGGCTACTTAGCTGCATACAGGCATGTAATTTCACTATGGAATGAGGAAGTTAAACAGAGCGCAGAGGAGCTGAAACACCGCGAAGCAAACAGACACACGGTATTTACATCGGAGATAACCATTTCTAGCAAAAAAAAAAAAACACGCAACCTCGTTTTCCAGATTGAATGGAATACTTGAATGATCGGATGATACACGGACCGTTCTAGGATTACATTCCATCGGAGGCATTGGTGTGTGCAAGGCGCCGTTTCTCTTTCTGATGGGGTAAGTTTATTAATCTAAGGCTGTGTGATTATTTTTGCATGTAACGGAGAGTGTTGTGGTTTGGTTAAGCCTAGGTCACAACCGGACGTACGATTTTTTGGCCGTGTGATTTTTGGCGTTTCCCAAATCGCTGCGTTTTTTTTTTTTTTGTTCACGGAGAAAGACGCGTGTTGGCCGTAAGTTTGTCTTGCAACCTGAAAAAAACGTAAGCGCCCGTAGAGTTTGTTTGACATGACAAAGAACCTCTGCGGCCGGTCTGCGGCTCGAAAATCAGCACATCACACACGCGCTCTCGTGCGCTTCTTGCGTTTTTTGCATGTAGACCGGCCGTAGGAGCGCGTAGTGTACGGCCGGTTGTGACCGAGGCTTTACATGAAACTAGTGTTGTGTTAGTTGTGTCATCATCGCGCTATCTTTCTTTCTTACGGTGTGAGTAATTTTTCAACCACAAAACGTTAAAGTATACTTTAGGACTTATTTTTGTACTTCATAATTGTGTTGGGTATACTTTGCATGGAAGGAAAATTGACGTGGTGATCTTTGTTTACATGAAAGTAGCATCGTGCTAGCTCGTAGGGGGTAGGGCTTTCCTTAATATCATGCAAATGAGCACCATTATGTGCCCGCCCTACACCCAGAGTAGCTGAGATGGAAAACTTTGAGGGCGATTTTCTCCCTTTTCTGTTTTAAGAGGTATGCACTTTCAAAAGGCCACACATTCTTCAAATATTGTCAGATCTCCACATGGAAGGCATCATTGGAAAGCTTAGAAACTGTACTTTCTGAATCTGTCAATAACTCAAAATGCCCCCGGGCCGACATGTGTCCCTGGATTCTGTTTTCTGACACATATGTCTCTGTTCCCACATATCCACCAAGGTATACTCTGGTCCAGAAGGGGAAAGACCTTATGGTCTTTCAGCAAGAAGTGTTGGGGGAATTTCTGGAGCAATTTAGCAATGCGTTTTCAGCAGAACCAGGTCAGACCCACCTGATCCAGCATGACATCCAAACCCCCTCAGGGTCATCTTCAGACAGCAGCCCATCACTTCCAGGAAGCCCACAGTCACACTATCGAGGAGAAAGTGTTTCAGATGCTGCAGGATGGAGTCATCGAGGATTCCACCAGCCTCTGGTCTAGCCCCACTGTTGCGGTGCCCAAGCCAGATGGTACGCTAAGACTTTGTAATGATTTTAGAAAATTACATGAGATCTCTGATAGTTATCTAATGCCCAGAGTGGATGATCTAGTTGACCGCCTGGGAGGGCCTGGTTTATCTCAACACTGGACCTAACTAAAGGTTACTGGAAGGTGCCTTTGCCCCCAGAAGCACGGTGCAAGACTGCCTTCAGTGCCATGTCAGGCCACTGGCAGTACTGGGTCCTCCCTTGCCCCACTCACCTCAAAGTCTGCCTGCAACCCAGCATTCGGCCAATTCACCTCAGCCTCACAAGCTTGAAGCTTGGAGCTCCCACCCCTCACTGACTGCACCTCAAGTTCCCTTCACTCCCCTTTCCCCCACTTCCAAAAAACCTTAAATAAAAGCTCACTTTTATTTTCCTTACCCTTGGGTCTAGTGTCTGCGTTCACCCACCTCAGCCATGAGTTACCACACTAGTCAAATCAGATTGCAATAAACACTGAATGTTAGTTCAGTTGGGTGGCATGGTGGTGCAGTGGTTAGCACCGTTGCCTCAAAGCAAGAAGGTTCTGGGTTCGAGCCTAAAGTAGTCCTTTAGTTTGCTCTGAATTTATGAGAGACCAAGACCACTTGAATAAAAATCTGCATGAGTTTACAGTATGCACTGCATTGCTGCTACATGATGAGATAGCTGATTAGATAAATACATGAACGAGTAGATGTACACCTGTACCTAATAAAGTGCTCAGTGACTGTATATGGTACGTGACGTAGTTAACTCCTTATGCTTAGCATACACTAGAAGACTTTGAAAGACAAGTCTGACACCAGAATTATGCAAGCCTCACAATACACCAAACGACTTTTCAAGTAATTATCTATGATTTTGCAAAGACTGGGGATCTTGCAGTGTCACTATTTGAGCAATTCCAGCGTTATGGACGTGACACTTGAACTCAAAATGGCAACAAATGACCCAGTGCATGTTTTATCGTCTCCCAGTATTTAAACAGGTGTTGAATATTTTAAGGCTGTACCATACTGGAGAAGTGATAGAACAAGAACAATTCCCATAGTACATCTAGGGCATGCCAGAAAATGCCAATAAAAGATGCGTTATGGATGTGACAGAAAAAGTATCACTTTTCTTGGGTGACTGTACATTTTTATCAAACTCTGTGAAATTGTAAACCTAATGTCGAAATGGAGATATCCATTTGATAGAGGGGTCCAAGGTGAATATTAAAAAATCTTTGTTTAAAATATTTTGTATTTCATGCAGAGTTTCGGAAGGAAAAGTCAGCGTTATGGATGTGACGAAATTCCGTTATGGACGTGACGCGTCTGAAATAGACATGGCATATGTTTAGAAAATCAGCAATTTAACCACCATAACCCTTTGAAAAACTCTCTAAATATCAGCTAAAACTATCAAAGTTCTTAAATAATATTTAGGATGGCTATTGTTTTGCTGTTTTGTGGATTTTAGCATACATTTCTGTGGCTTGTGGCAATAATATAGAATTGTACATGATCAAAGTTGATTTTAGCTTGGGGTTTACATTATAAGAAAGAAAGATTGACAGTGACATATTAGGTTGGTTACAAATTGGTTCAACTTATTCACATCTGTAAAATACAGGCCTAGGTGATATCTCTGGGAGTGGTTTTGATGTATTACATGTTGCTTTATTTTTGCATGGTGAGGTTGACATTTACATGGAATTGTCCATTTGCATGAGCAAAGATTAAAGATAACATTCAACATGATTGATTTTATCCAAGTGTCAAGCAGAGAAAAAGACTTACTTAAGACAGCTGTCCTGAGCACCTTACACCAAACGAGCCAGATCAACTCGAACAATGATGTAATTCCAATAGTGGAAATTTATCTGCGACACTGAAATCGATTGAAAAGTCACTTACTTATAATTGCTTTTATAATCCTTAATACAAATATGCGTACAGAACATAATCACGCTGATGTGTTTTTCTTTTCTCTCTTTTTTGTACTTACAGATGCACTATACAATTTTATAACATTGGTAATAAACAGCCATTATTTCTTCTCACTGAGCTATTTACTAGTTTTAAACAAAATGCAAATGGTACCATCAGAGGTGGACAAAGTACACAACTTCATTACTTAAAGTACAGATTCCACTGGTCAAATGTTACTCCGATACAAGTGAAAGCTGTACAGTCAAATTTTTACTTAAGTTAAAGTACTGAAGAACTTACTTTTAAAAATACTTAAAGGCGTCGTGCGGTAATTTCAGCAATCAGGCTATATCATGTGTCAAAATGTCAGGTTTGGTGGGTTACTCAAGCCCCTCGGTTTCCTGCGATCTCAGTGTCACGATGCGCCCGCTACAAGCATTTAAAGTTGACGCGCACAGCCAAATTTAGGCAGCCAGCCGTTAACTAGGTCAACTTATGTGTGACGTCATACCAGTAACCTCCCTTGGGTGATGCTGGCCTGTCCCCATGTTTTCTCTATAGCGTGCGTTTACCAGAGTTGTTTACATTGCGGATTTTGTGGATTTATTCAGTTCGTGGATAGTTTTGAACACTCAAAACACTATGAAATGATGTATTAATATTCTGTGATACAAAATGCCTAATCGGTGTATTGTGTTTGGCTGTAACAACAAACACTGAACACTATTTGTGACTGTTATCAATGGATCTGATTTCAAGGTCATGGCTAGGTATTGATAGAAAAAAAATAATTTTTTTAAAAACACATTGTGGCAGCGGGGGCGTGGTCAAGCGCCGGTCTGTGACAGGATCATTACACCTGACGGTAATTAACCTGTGTTTTGTGTGTTTTCCCAGTAACCGCGCCCTATTTAAGGAGGCAGAGGGAGAGCAGAGAAGAGCTCATCCCGGGACAAGAACACAGTGTGTGTTTCGCTATCAGATTAAAACTGGCAGTTATACTGAAAAGTCTGGCAATAAAAAGTCTATTTGCATCTGAAGCGTTGTCCTGCCATCCTCTGTGCTCCACCCACACTTCAGAGAGCTCTACAGTGGTGCCAAAACCCGGGACAAGGTGGAGCACCAACCTCGCAGCCCCATGGAATCCTCCCCGTTCGCGGACCTGGTCCACGCCCTCGCCACGGCTCAGCAAAGCCAGCACCAGGCGCTCGTCACGCTCCGAAAGGAGCAAGAGCGGCGCTTCGAAGCCCTGGTGCTGGCCCAGCAGGAAGATCGCGAGGCGTTCCGGCATCTCGCGTCGGCGGGGTCCACCAGTGCCCCGGCCGCGGGCCCGTCTCCCCTCACCGTGACCAAGATGGGCCCGAAGGACGACCCCGAGGCGTTTCTCACATTGTTCGAGCAGGTCGCCGAAGCCTCGGGGTGGCCGATGGAGCAGCGCGCGGCGCGCCTCCTCCCCATCCTGACGGGAGAGGCGCAGCTGGCCGCGCTATAACTCCCCGCCGGCTGGCCTACGCGGACCTTCGCCGGGCCGTCCTCCAGCGCGCGGAAGCGCTGGCGCTGTTCTGGCGTGCGCCCCACACGCTGGAGGACGGCCTGGCGAAGGTCCGCGTAGGCCGGTCGGCGGGGAGTTATAGCGCGGCCAGCTGCGTCTCTCCCGTCAGGATGGGGAGGAGGCGCGCCGCGCGCTGCTCCATCGGCCACCCCGAGGCTTCGGCGACCTGCTCGAACAATGTGAGAAACGCCTCGGGGTCGTCCTTCGGGCCCATCTTGGTCACGGTGAGGGGAGACGGGCCCGCGGCCGGGGCGCTGGTGGACCCCGCCGACGCGAGATGCCGGAACGCCTCGCGATCTTCCTGCTGGGCCAACACCAGGGCTTCGAAGCGCCGCTCTTGCTCCTTTCGGAGCGTGACGAGCGCCTGGTGCTGGCTTTGCTGAGCCGTGGCGAGGGCGTGGACCAGGTCCGCGAACGGGGAGGATTCCATGGGGCTGCGAGGTTGGTGCTCCACCTTGTCCCGGGTTTTGGCACCACTGTAGAGCTCTCTGAAGTGTGGGTGGAGCACAGAGGATGGCAGGACAACGCTTCAGATGCAAATAGTCTTTTTATTGCCAGACTTTTCAGTATAACCGCCAGTTTTAATCTGATAGCGAAACACAGTGTTCTAGTCCCGGGATGAGCTCTTCTCTGCTCTCCCTCTGCCTGCTTAAATAGGGCGCGGTTACTGGGAAAACACAGGTTAATTACCGTCAGGTGTAATGATTCTGCCACTCACCTTCCCTGGCTCCGCCCTCCTGTCACAGACCGGCGCTTGACCACGCCCCCGCTGCCACACACATGTGTTAAGTGTTTCTATGTATCAATCATTAATTGTACAAAATGATTTTCATACATTTATGTATTTGTCATATCTTTCTTTGTCACATGAAGTGTTGTCTTGATAACACATGTGGCACATAATTTTAGCAAATGGATGACAGAAGATTAATTGAAAGATTTATGCCACAGAGCTGCCTTTAACTAATAATTATCACTTATTACTGACGATTGTACGTTTACTAAACAATACAATACAAAGCTCAATACTCCCAGCCTATAACATACTGAATATCAAGTTAAAATCATCCGCAATAAAAGGAAAATTATGAAAACTGGAATATCAAGGGATCTACTGTATCAGAAGGCCCACTGCATTTTGCGAGATCGCAAGCTGTCAAGTTGCTAGAATTCAATCTTTCTAGCTATACTTTCACCCCCTACAGCTATCAGTATTACACACAATCATAGATTAATCACACAGCATTCTAATTCAAGTGAAAATGGTCTTTAAAAATACACATAAGTAGTGATTTAGTCAGAGAAACCAACCAAAACAAGTCTTCAAGTCGCCCGCCTTCGTTTCTGTCGTCGTCAGAACTGTCCTCATTTTCTTCTGAAGATGAGCGCTCAGGTTCAAATCTGTAATGCTGGATACCACCAGGACATTCAGCTGTCAAAATCTCTACTTGTGGGCCATTTTCTTCTTCTGTATCGGTAAAATCAAAGCTAATTTCCTCAGCATCGCTCCTATTTTCTGGTGTGTCCGTCATTGCAACTGCACCGAGTGGTTACTGGTATGACGTCACGCAGCTGTTCCATTGACCGAGAGGGGGCGCTGCGAACGCGGAAAATTTCAAGTGATGGGCATGATCAAATAAGGACCGATTACAACCGCGGGAAGCTTTTGAAAAATCGACGGTCAATTTATTTCGAATCTCGAAAGCATTCTGGTGCAGAATAATGCGACTTTTATTGCCACTGCGTGACGCCTTTAAGTATTAAAAGTACATTTTCTGTCAATGCATTGTTGTATTATTGCCACAACGCTTACAAAACCTAATGCCGCTGAAGCAACTGACTAGCTTGTAGAACCTGTAGAATAAACGTCTGGTAGAATGTTACAAAATGAAACACAACTGAACCGAGAATCAATTTTTTATTTATTTTTTTAAATTGTAAACACTCCTCTGCCCACACAAAGCAACATGGTAGTGTTCTGACACAGCTCTGGCAGTGTGTGCGCACATGCATGTGTATGTTAATCAGGAAGACAGTGGAATAGCTGTAAATGCAGCTTGCTCAGAAAATAAAAATGACAATCCAATCTGCTTAAATCCAAGGTCCACACCTCTAGCTTAATAACTGCCCAATAGCAACACTGCTTTAAGCAAGACAAAAAAATAAAAAATAAATGCAAGACCATCATCTGACACCTCATCTCATTATCTCTAGCCGCTTTATCCTGTTCTACAGGGTCGCAGGCAAGCTGGAGCCTATCCCAGCTGACTACAGGCGAAAGGCGGGGTACACCCTGGACAAGTCACCAGGTCATCACAGGGCTGACGCATAGACACAGACAACCATTCACACCTACGGTCAATTTAGAGTCACCAGTTAACCTAACCTGCATGTCTTTGGACTGTGGGGGAAACCGGGAGGAAACCCACGCTGACACAGGGAGAACATGCAAACTCCACACAGAAAGGCCCTCGTCGGCCACGGGGCTCGAACCCGGACCTTCTTGCTGTGAGGTGATGGCGCTAACCACTATACCACCATGCCGTCCTCATCTGACATCAAAACAAAAAAAATTCCAACAATTTGTTGCGACTGACTAGTACAATTACTGTCCATCTCACAGGTCTCTTGTGCATGCAAAAGTGTATTTATTTTTTTCGTGGTGCGGTTTCCATCAAATCCTGCGCTCTGATTGGCTGGCGAGCGGGTCCGTATCCTACGGTACGGACCCCAGTTACGGACCTCTGGCGACTCGCTCGTTCACAACAACAACAAACTTAGTAGAATTTTTTGTCAACATTTCTCTTATTTTTTTATAAGATTTATTTATAAGATTATCAAAAATCTTATAAATTTTTGCCAGCATTTCTCAGGAGAATAGCATTAATTTTACAGCATGGATAGTGATAACGACAGTGTTCACAGCGAAAGCGAGTTTTACTACCCTGAGGAAGAAGAAATAAAAGAAAACATTTCAGGAGAAAGCTAAAAACCTCTAACTTGCCAACACCGAGCAAAAACATGGCTGAATCCTGAATGACTCCTATTTGTATAAATAGGGGACTACATAGGCGGCAAAATGTAGTTTTTTTCCTGCCATGGAAGTGCACTTGTATACCGAGGAGGAAGCCATTTGCATTACAGCCGTGAATGAGGATTCAAAATGGCGGCTCAGCTCGGTTTTCCCTTCTGGGCGCTCTCGTTTTCTGTTAGAATTTGGTAAAGAAAAAAATATATATACATTATTTACCAGCTTAAGGTCGGTCCGTATGGTGAAATACCCTGACCTCAGCCCAGAGGGCCTCGCTCAGTACTTTCAAGACCTCGGTTAAGGTATTTCACGATACGGACCTCCCAGCTGGTAAATAACATATATGTATTCATGCACATATGAATCTGCCTGTGGAATCATGGTGGTTTAATGTTAAGCTAGCTGGTCAGTGAAGTTCCATCTGACATGATAGCAAACTCAAATTGGGTAGAATGCGACTAGAAATGAAAGATTGCTATATTTTGCTTATTTGGCAAGATTATGCTAAAACATATTTCTGAAAGGACTTCAGATAAGTTAGTTATTCATGTTAGCATAACTCTGTTTTTACATGCTAACTAACAGTGTCCAAGTTAACTAGCTGTGTTATCTTTAGCCGAGGAGGACAAGGCGATGGCAACTTGCTGAGCAAACAGGAAGTCATCTGACTAACCAGACTGCACAGCTATTGCAACATTATCACTAACTCTAAAAGCACAGACAACTCCATTACAAGCTTTCTCTTGGAATAAAACGTTTATATACCTCAGTATGCTTCTGCAGGTCGGATGGTGAGTTTTTGTAGGCTGTGATGTGGTTCGTTTGAGGCAAACAAAGCAAACATTTAAAAAAGACTCCCCAGAAGAACCACCTCATTCCATTCTGCCATCAACTGATTATGTGAAAGATACTGCTGAGAAATCGCTGTACTTGATTTTGTACAGTCTATGGATGTGATGTGACCCTGGTGATTACTGATTAGACTGTCTGTGTCACCTGGCCAAAAAAAAAAAAAATCCACTTTCAAAGCTGCTTCATAGTAACAAGGACCTTGATAGAAATGTAGTGGAGTAAAAAGTACGATATTTGTCTTTCAAATGTAATGAAGTCATAAGTCCCCCCCCCAAAAAAAAAAATACTCAAGTAAATGTACTTCGTTATTGTCCACCCCTCTCTCTCTCTCATATTCATTATACAATGAATATCGGTCAGGTTATGCTCTCAGCAAAATCATCAGTAAATTCTAAATATCTAACCATTAATTATTCTAAATAGCCTCACCTGTTTCACAGTGATCACCTCAGCCATATACACGTTAAAACAAAACGAGCTTTCATCTGTTTTCGTAGGAAAATCACAAATCAACAGGAAAATCAAAGCGGATGATCCTGTCTGTAATGGGTAAAGACGGTAAACACAAGCCAGAGGCTCTGTGACACCATCACGAAAGCCAGCCGACAAATTAAAAGTCTATGGGTTTCCAAATAAATGTACACTGTAAAAACGAACTTTAGGGTCGAGTAAAATACACGAAGAAAACGTTGATAATATCTACATTATAATATTAAGTTTCAATGAGAGCTTAATAAAATTGTGAATATTACACACATTTCATTCATGTAATTAATAAATTGCAATATAAGAGTAAGTTTTACTAAAGATGTATTCATAATATTCATACAATTTATAGACACGGTGCATAAACCTAAAAATACTAGGTACTTTTTAATCGAAAAAGCAGCCTGTTTGAATCTGCGCATTGTCGCAGTTTGTAGGAGTGGGAGGAGCACAGAAGACGGCAGGCCAGAACTGAGTTTCGTAACTCTTTTATTTTGACACTTTTCAGTTGTCTCTGCACACTCTCGTTCGTGCGCACACACATCAGGTGTCTGGTTGGGGAGAGAGCTCCTCCTCTGCTCTCGCTCTCTCCTTAAATACGGCGCGGTCACTGGGGAAGACACACAAACACACGTTAATCAACATCAGGTGCAGTGATTCTGCCACTTACCTTCCCTGACTCCGCCCGCTTGACCACGCCCCCGCTGCCACATTCCCCCCCCCCTCCCCCCACGGGAGAGGAAGTCCACCACGACCATCTGCGCCCCCGGCCTGTGGATCACCTTGAAGTTAAAGGGTTGGAGTGCCAGATACCAACGGGTGATCCGCGCGTTGGCATCCTTCATGCGGTGGAGCCACTAGAGGGGCGCGTGGTCCAAACAGGGTGAAAGGGCGTCCCAGCAGGTAGTAATGGAGGGCGAGGACCGCCCACTTGATCGCCAAGCACTCTTTTTCAATGGTGCTGTAGCGCCCCTCACGCACCGACAGCGTCCGACTGATGTACAGCACTGGGCGGTCCTCCCCCTCCATCTCCTGGGACAAAACAGCCCCCAGCCCGCTGTCCGACGCATCCGTCTGTAACATAAAGGGGAGAGAAAAGTCAGGGGAGTGTAACAGTGGCCCCCCACACAGTGCAGCCTTCACCTCAGAGAAAGCCCGCTGGCATTGCTCCGTCCACTGGACCGGATCTGGTGCCCCCTTTTTAGTGAGATCAGTCACCGGGCTGGTGACGTCCAAATAATTAGGTATAAACCTACGATAGTAGCCAGCCAGCCCCAGGAACTGTCTCACCCCCTTTTTGGTCTTGGGCCTCGGGCAGGCCGCAATTGCTGCTGTCTTGTTAATTTGGGGACACACCTGCCCGTTGCCCAAGTGGAAGCCCAGATACCGTACTTCCACCCACCCAATCGCACACTTCTTCGGGTTGGCTGTGAGACCCGCTCGCCTCAGCGACCTTAGGACGGCCCTCAGATGTTGTAGGTGCCACGGCCAGTGATTACTATAGATAATGATGTCATCTAAATATGCGGCCGTGTAGGTGGCGTGGGGGCGGAGGACCCTATCCATCAGCCGCTGGAATGTAGCGGGCACCCCAAACAGCCCAAAAGGAAGTGTGACAAATTGGTGTAAGCTGAATGGTGTGGAAAAGGCCGTTTTTTCTCGGGATAATGGAGTCAAGGGGATTTGCCAATAACCCTTTGTCAAATCCAGTGTCGAGTAAAAGTGGGCCATGCCTAGTCGATCGAGCAACTCATGAATACGAGGCATTGGGTACGCGTCGAATTTAGACACCGCGTTGACTTTTCTATAGTCTACACAGAGCCGGACCAACCCGTCGGCCTTGGGTACCAAGACCACCGGGCTGCTCCGGTCACTGTGGGACTCCTCGACGATGCCCATTTCGAGCATGGCCTCGAGTTCTTCCCGAACCACTTTTTTCTTGTGTTCGGGTAGCCAGTAAGGGCGGCTGCACACTACCACCCCCGGGGGCGTCTCAATGTGGTGCTCTATGAGGTCGGTGTGGCCGGGCAGGGGCGAGAACATGTCCGAAAATTCAGTCTGCAGCTGGGCAACCTCTGCGAGTTGGGTCGGGGAGAGGTGGTCTCCACAGGGGACCGGAGAGGTATGCGATGCCAATGTTCCCTTTTGAACCTCTAGCCCCAGCTCCACCTTCTCCGGAACCACCGACACCAATGCCACGGGGACCTCCTCGTTCCAGAGTTTGAGTAGATTGAGGTGGTAAATCTGTAGCGCCCCACCCCTGTCCATTCCTCTCACCTCATTGTCGAAGTCCCCGACTTGCCGTGTGACCTCAAAGGGTCCTTGCCACTTGGCGATTAATTTGGAGCTCGATGTGGGCAACAGTACAAGTACTTTATCTCCCGGTGTGAACTCCCTAAGGCACGTACCCTTGTCGTACAGGCGGGTTTGCCGTTCTTGAGCCTGCCGCAAATTCTCCTGGGTTAGGTGGGTGAGTGTGTGGAGTTTTGCGCACAGGTCAATAACGTATTGAATCTCATTTTTATTTGGTGAAGGTCCCTCCTCCCAATTTTCTCGCAGCACGTCTAAAATGCCTCGTGGCTTACGCCCATATAACAATTCAAATGGGGAGAACCCCGTGGAGGCTTGTGGGACGTCTCGCACTGCAAATAACAAGGGTTCGAGCCATTTATCCCAATTACGTGCGTCCTCGCTTATGAATTTCTTAATTATATTTTTGAGGGTGCAATTAAATCGTTCGACTAAACCGTCCGTTTGTGGGTGATAAACACTGGTGCGGATCGGCTTAATACCTAATAACCCATACAGTTCGTTCAGTGTTCGTGACATAAACGAGGTGCCTTGATCAGTCAGAATCTCTTTGGGGATTCCAACTCGGGACATGATGCATAAGAGCGCTTGCGCAATACTGCGTGCTGAGATATTGCGAAGAGGCACTGCTTCCGGGTATCATGTTGCATAGTCCACTAGAACTAATATAAAGTGATACCCTCGTGTTGACCAATCTAATGGCTCGATGAGATCTATCCCAATCCTTTCGAACGGGGTCTTGATTAATGGGAGAGGACGCAAAGGCACTTTTGGAATGGCCGCTGGATTTACTAACTGGCATTCGCGGCATGCCGTACACCACTTACGGACATCGCCGCAAATTCCTGGCCAATAGAACCAGGCCATTATTCGGGCTAGTGTTTTATCCTGCCCTAAGTGTCCAGCCATGGGATTAAAGTGAGCCGCCTGGAATACCAATTCCCGGCGGCTTTTTGGAATCAAAAGCTGCGTGATTTGTTCTTTAGTCTGAGTGTCCTGCGTCACTCGGTATAATCTATCCTTCATAATTGAGAAGTAGGGGAAGGACGGGGTGGCGTTTGGCTGGAGTGTTTGACCATCGATTACTCTCACTTGGTCAAACACATGCCGCAGAGTCTCGTCTCGCGACTGCTCTAACGGGAAATCTGCAAGGGATTCCCCAATAGAAGGAGGAAGAGCCTGCAGCTCCTCACTCTGACGCGGAGATGACATAGACAGCTCTGTGACAGCTGCTCCCGCCAATGTGACACCGGGACCTCCCCCTGCGGAACTACGGCAGGACCCACTCTTCACTAAATGACTCATTAACAGAGGTGAGTAGTAACGCGCTACATTTACTCCGTTACATTTACTTGAGTAACTTTTTGGATGAATTGTACTTGTAAGAGTAGTTTTAATGCAGCATACTTTTTACTTTTACTTGAGTATATTTGTGAAGAAGAAGCGGTACTTTTACTCTGTTACATTGGGCTATATTCTGCTCATTACTCGCTACTTTATTTTTATTGATCCATGCGATATGTGGTCTGTTTGTTTATGTTTTGTCAAGACTTCCAGCAGAGGCTCTGTCACATGACCGCATCTCACCGATCAAATGTAGCAGCCAGAGCCATAGTGGGAGGAGCTATGGTTTAACTCCGTTTCGCCAATCAAACAGAGCCAAGCCGCTGCGCGCGCCCGCCCGCACACAAAAATTCCCGCGGCAAGACCAGTCCAGGTGGAAAAGAGCACGTAAGCAGAAGAAACAGGTCAATAAACGGGAGGGCACCGCAGATGCGGCGGGCCGACTGGAGTGGCGCCGGCCCCTGCCTCTGCGGTGGGGGAACGGGGCGAGGACGAGACACAGGAGGGGAGAGAGAGAGAGAGAGAGGAGAGGGATGAAGAGGTTGTCTGCTGTCCTGCCGTCGGGACAGCCACCAAATGGTCCTCCGCCAGCTCGATGGCCTGATCCAGCGACGCCGGGCGGTGGCATTGGACCCACTCTGCAGTTCCTTCTGGTAGGCGAGTGATGAACTGCTCCAGTACCACCTGATCGATGATTCCCTCGGCATCGCGGTTGTCAGCCCTCAACCACCGCCAGCAGGCGTCCCGGAGTTGCTGGCCAAACGCGAACGGCCGGCCGACTTCCTCCAAGCGCAGAGCACAGAAGCGCTGTCGCTGCTGTTCAGGGGTGCGCCCCACATGCTGGAGGACGGCCCGGTGGAGGTCCGCGTAGACCAGCCGGCGGTCGGCGGGGAGCTGTAGCGCGGCCAGCTGCGCCTCGCCTGTTAGCAGGGGGAGGAGACGCGCCGCGCACTGTTGCACTGGCCAGCCCGAGGCCTCTGCCACCTGCTCGAAGAGAGTGAGGAAGGCCTCGGGGTTGTCATGCGGGCCCATCTTCGTTAGGGTGAGGGCCCGTGGAGGTGGTGGACCCCTCCGGCGCGAGGAGGTGCCAGAACGTCTGTCGATCTTCCTGCTGTGCCAACACCAGGGCCTCGAACCGTTGCTCTTGCTCCTTCCGGAGGGTGACTAGCGCCTGGTGCTGGCTCTGCTGGGCCGTGGCGAGGGCGTGGACCAGGTTGGTGAAAGGGGAGGACTCCATGGGGCTGTTCTTCTTCTGCGCTCCAGTCCCGGGTTTCAGCACCACTGTAGCAGTTTGTAAGAGTGGGAGGAGCACAGAAGACGGCAGATCAGAACTGAGTTTCGTAACTCTTTTGACATTTTTCAGTTGTCTCTGCACACTCTTGTTCATACACACACACAGACACGTGCACACACATCAGGTGTCTGGTTGGGGAGAGAGCTCCTCCTCTGCTCTCGCTCTCTCCTTAAATAGGGCACGGTCACTGGGGAAGACACACAAACACATGTTAATCAACATCAGGTGCAGTGATTCTGCCACTTACCTTCCCTGACTCCGCCCTTCAGTCACAGACCGACGCTTGACCACGCCCCCGCTGCCACACGCATGCTCATTGGACAACCGCATGAAACGTTGAGCAGTCTGAACTTGTCATGCATCCATTACATCACTTGTCCTCAGACTTCGACAAAGTCAGTAATTTTCCAAGTGCAGCTCGTCGGATCAACGTTACCATCAAATTAATGTTAGTTCATGATAAGGCAAGTAACTCGTTGAATTACTTAGCTAACTGTTAGCTATTAACCGCTGCATTTTCCCTAACATTAGCTATTTGCCGGGCGGCTATCTTCACAGTGTAACGTTAGCTTGTGCTAGCTAGCTAGTTAGCTAGCAAAAACTAACGTGAACATTACACTGCGAAGATAGCGGGCCGGCAGATAACGTTAGCTAATGTTGGGGAAAATCCAGCTAAACGTGGTTGACTAACGTTAGTGTTGCTAGATAGCTACAACCCTGATTCCAAAAAAGTTGGGACAAAGTACAAATCGTAAATAAAAACGGAATGCAATGATGTGGAAGTTTCAAAATTCCATATTTTATTCAGAATAGAACATAGATGACATATCAAATGTTTAAACTGAGAAAATGTATCATTTAAAGAGAAAAATTAGGTGATTTTAAATTTCATGACAACAACACATCTCAAAAAAGTTGGGACAAGGCCATGTTTACCACTGTGAGACATCCCCTTTTCTCTTTACAACAGTCTGTAAACGTCTGGGGACTGAGGAGACAAGTTGCTCAAGTTTAGGGATAGGAATGTTAACCCATTCTTGTCGAATGTAGGATTCTAGTTGCTCAACTGTCTTAGGTCTTTTTTGTCATATCTTCCGTTTTATGATGCGCCAAATGTTTTCTATGGGTGAAAGATCTGGACTGCAGGCTGGCCAGTTCAGTACCCGGACCCTTCTTCTACAGTACGCAGCCATGATGCTGTAATTGATGCAGTATGTGGTTTGGCATTGTCATGTTGGAAAATGCAAGGTCTTCCCTGAAAGAGACGTCGTCTGGATCTGGATGGGAGCATATGTTGCTCTAGAACAGGGGTCTCCAACTTTTCTAGGACTGAGGGCTACCCGAAGTATGAGAAACTATATGGAGGGCTAGTCATTCAAAATAATTTACTTAAAATAAATGAAAGGCTTAACATCCCTTTAAAATAAGACTATGTAGGATTATGTGCTTTTAATTAACAACAATCAAGGAATAGAAACTGGCATTTTGACATGAACATTTTAATTATGAATAATCATAATCTCAATATATCAATACTGTTAGGAATTACCAACTTTTTTTTTGCAAATTCCAAAGTTTAATTATGCTAACCCTTATTAGCTAATGCTAATAAGTTAATAATGATAATAATGAACATATTCTGTTGTATTTTGTTGTTTCTTGTCATCTCATATTGGGAAAGTACATTTGCCCTCTTTTAGAATTATACAAACAAAAATACATTCTGATATTCCCACTGCAATTAATAGCTGTTACATAAAAACAGGTATGGAAATGCGAAAGACACAATAATAAAAGGCTATAATTTTCCCTTTTCAACACACAACAGTTCTGTGAAAGTTAAAACTATTCAAAATCCATTCCTTAGAAAACTGCGCTGCAACAGTAATATAACACTCGCACTTCTAACACAGCATACAAGTTGAAACTCTTAACTGCATCCTTAAATGATTTCACATTATTGCAGATTCATAACATTCACGAAAATATTCTCTTAGCATTCTCTTCATATTTTTTTCTCTTCTAAGTTTTAAAATGCATTTCATGCATTGATTTTTGCATGCGAATGGTTCCTAGTGGGAAGCCTGACACTGCATTGAGTCCATCAGTGTGTAGTCAGGGCTGAAGCTTGACACAGCAACTCTGATTGAATCTTCAAGTTGTAGATCAGTTAAGCAAGTTCTGCGTTTGTTTTTAATGAAATTCATGTTAGAAAAAGCTGACTCATAGAGATACGTCGAACCAAACAGACAGGCAACTTTCAAGGCTACTGTGTGCTACTTTTGTATTTTTCTGAGTCCACAAGATACCAGAAGTTTGAGGATCCCTGGTGGGCTTTGAGAGTAATATCGTTTTGCAACATAATGATTTCCATTTCACTCTCATCAGCATTCAAGTTGAATACTTCACCTGGTTGTTCAGAAATGTATGTGATGTCACACTGCATGAAAGGATTAGCAATGAATGCAACACAAGGCTGCAGTTTATCAAAGTCATGAAATCTTTCTTCAAACTCTTGCCCAAGCCTAGATATTAGCTGGGTGTACTTTTCTACAGCCTCGTCTAAGGCTACAGATGCAGGTGCATTTCCATTCAAAACTGACTGCACAGATGGAAAGTGCAGGAATTTCTTACTTTGCAAATGCACAGAGAAAATGTTCAACTTTGCTCTGAATGCGTTCACAGCACTGATCATGTCCGAAAGAATCTTACCTTTGCCTTGCAGTTCACAGTTCAAGTGATTCAGTTTCCCTGTGATGTCCGTCAGAAAGGCAAGGTCAAGCACCCACTCAGTGTCCTGGAGCAAAGTAGTGTCCTGCCCTCTGGATTCCATGAACTCTTTGATTTTGTCCAGAAGTGACAAAAAGCGCTGCAGAACTCGACCCCTGCTGAGCCATCGTATCTCTGTGCGCAGCAAGAGGTCACCGTACTCAACTGACAGCTCCTCCAGAAGAAGTTTGAATGCCCGGTGTTGTGTGGCATTCGCACGGATACTGTTGACAATCTTCACTACCAGAATCATGACGTGATCAAAACCCATCACTTTGGCACAAATTGCCTGCTGATGCATGATACAGTGGTGACTGAGGAAACGGGGAAAATCTGGATCGCTTCTGCAGCACGCAATAAGACCAGAATGACGGCCAGTCATCGCAGCGGCGGTGCCAGTAGTTATCAATATCAACTTTTGAAGTGGGATGTTTTTCTCTGTAAAATAGTGCTTTATGGCCTCATAGATGTCAACAGCCCTTGTTGTGGTTTTCAGGAGCAGCAAAGTAAGCATCTCCTCCTTCACAGTGAAATCACTGAACACCATCAGCTGCGCCGTGCTGGTTTTATCCACCGACTCATCACATTGGATGCTAAAGTACCTGCATGTACTTATGTCACCATTCAGCTGTTCCACCAAGTTAGTGGACATTGCTGATACTCTCCTGGCAATAGTGTTGGCACTTAGCTGAACATCCACGATGACAGTGAGGATCTCCTTCTCATTCTTGTGATCTTTAAACAAAGTGTCTGCAACCACTGACATCACTCCTTTGACCACCTCTCTGTCCAAAAATGCCTTTTTGCACTTAGCCAGGTACTGTGCTGCTCTGAAGGAAGCTTCCATAGCCGCTTTTGATTGCTTTGCCGGCTTGGTGAAAAAAGACTGTTGTCTGCCCAAAGCTGCCTTGAGGTCACGAGTCTTTTGAGCACGTAATGCGCTGCCTGGAGGCTAGCTAGCATCAAACGTTCTGTGGCATGTAGAAAAATGTCATCTCTCCACATTGTGTCTCTTAGCCAAGGCTACGGCAGCTCCACAGATCAGACACACACAACGTTCACCAACTTGAGTAAAGAAGAACTCTTTCTCCCATTCATCCTGAAAGTGGCAAGTCTTCTTTTTCTTGCTCTCTGACATCACCTTTAAACACTTTTACAAAACTACCTTTTACAGAAAATTTACAACTTATCGCACTGTGTTGATCACCATCCATTGGCGGGCTAATGACTGAGGACTGAACGCAAAGGGGAGTTGGCGCGGTGGCATAGTAGGCTAAACTTTGACCCAGCAAAGAAAATTATCTACATTAGGCTTCTATTTTAATATAAAAAATGTTAGGGGGATTTTTAGAATATATTTCTGGATTAAACTTCAAGGCGTCTTAAAACATGAAAACAATTAAAAAACATATATATTTTTAAAGATTACGAAATATGATTTGAACAGTCACTGGCTATTTTTAGAACATCCATTGCGGGCGCCTCCCAGGCTCCCGGCGGGCTACCTGGTGCCTGCGGGCACCATGTTGGCGAGGCCAGCTCTCGAACCTGGATATACCTTTCAGCATTGATGGTGTCTGCCCATGCCACATGCACTAATGCAACCCCATACCATCAGAGATGCAGGCTTCTGAACTGAGCGCTGATAACAACTTGGGTCATCCTCCTCTTTAGTCCGAATGACACGGCGTCCCTGATTTCCATAAAGAACTTCAAATTTTGATTTGTCTGAACACAGAACAGTTTTCCACTTTGCCACAGTCCATTTTAAATGAGCCTTGGCCCAGAGAAGACGTCTGCGCTTCTGGATCATGTTTAGATACGGCTTTTTCTTTGAACTATAGAGTTTTAGCTGGCAACGGCGGATGGCACGGTGAATTATGTTCACAGATAATGTTCTCTGGAAATATTCCTGAGCCTATTTTGTGATTTCCAATACAGAAGCATGCCTGTATGTGATGCAGTACCGTCTAAGGGCCCGAAGATCATGGGCACCCAGTATGGTTTTCCAGCCTTGACCCTTACGCACAGAGATTCTTCCAGATTCTCTGAATCTTTTGATGATATTATGCACTGTAGATGATATGTTCAAACTCTTTGCAATTTTACACTGTCAAACTCCTTTCTGATATTGCTCCACTATTTGTCGGCGCAGAATTAGGGGGATTGGTGATCCTCTTCCCATCTTTACTTCTGAGAGCTGCTGCCACTCCAAGATGCTCTTTTTATACCCAGTCATGTTAATGACCTATTGCCAACTGACCTAATGAGTTGCAATTTGGTCCTCCAGCTGTTCCTTTTTTGTACCTTTAACTTTTCCAGCCTCTTATTGCCCCTGTCCCAACTTTTTTGAAATGTGTTGCTGTCATGAAATTTCAAATGAGCCAATATTTGGCATGAAATTTCAAAATGTCTCACTTTCGACATTTGATATGTTGTCTATGTTCTATTGTGAATACAATATCAGTTTTTGAGATTTGTAAATTATTGCATTCTGTTTTTATTTACAATTTGTACTTTGTCCCAACTTTTTTTGGAATCAGGGTTGTATAAAACATTCGAAATTCATGGTCCTGTAACTTGTCTTCGCACGCTGTGTGATTCTGTCTGCGGACTTTAGTCTCCATTCATCCTGTGTTGCTAGGTAGCTAACGTTAGCTAGTTCTAGTCCAAGCTAGAAACGGCGCATTAACTAGAAACATGGTTGACTAACGTTAACGTTAGTATTGCTAGACCACGTTTCTAGCTAACGCACCGTTTCTAGCTTGGACTAGAACTAGCTAACTAACACGCCGTCATATTTATCGTTTGGTAGCTAGTTGGGCAATGTTACTAAATGTGTTGAAATAAATGTGACTAATATTTTATGGTATAAATAAATGTGTGCAGAGTAGACCTCATTAGCAATCTGGTTGTGTGATGTTAGATGCAAATATAGAAAACTAAACTATTTCTTTCCATCAACAGACAAATCAGTGTAGCAGTGAGTGGAATTGAGACAGGACCTGGGAGAACTTTGATTAAGGCAAGTATAAATTGACTCATATTTTATGGTACAATGTGTGCAGACCTCATTAGCAAGCTTGCTAGTCATCTAGTTGTGTGATGTAGATGACAAACTAGTCTCTTTTTTTCCTTCCATCAACAGACAAATCAGTGTCGCAGTGAGTGGAATTGAGATGGACCTAGGAAATTAAGGCAAGTAAAAATTAATGCATTCCATTAATATTGATGTGTCTGTGCAATAGACACATCAATAGCATCTATCAATAGCATCTACTGCTCTTTTTGTGCGGGTGCAGGGTAGATCTTAATGGCGCATGTAACCTACCAATAGAGAGTCCAGGGAGACAAACATGTCTTCACGTCCTAGCCTTCATTTAAAAGCCCTGGTCTATAGGAGGCAAAGCTGCATAGGCCTGGGGCACCATTAACTTTGCAACTTATTGATATTTTTATTTGTATCTTAACCACACACACACATACACTGGCTCAATAGTTTAGGTAATTGTTTTAATGACACATTTTTTGTTATTTTACAGGTTCACTCTTAGGAGGAGCCAGTGCAGTGGACAGTTGGTTTCATTTTATAGAATTATTCTTTTGGTGAGTGTAGAACAGGATTTGCACAACATACTGTATAATTACATTGCAATTACATTACATTGCAATTACATTAGTCAGTGGACTGACCAGATGCATTGAATAAGTACACAAACATTGCATAGCATTCGTGCTAATTTGACACCAGTCCGTCATTGTGCCCTGATGATGAAAGATGAAAGTAACTTTGATTGAAACGGTTCTTTTTTTGTTTCTGAATACAATTTGTCATTTTTCTTGTTAAAGCTGCATTTTGTGATTTTGAAATTTGAAAGTAGCACATTCTAAGCTCCTGCCCATGCCTATATAGTGTCCAATGCAACACTCACATGAGTAAGAGAGGGTGTCATGGCTGGGACGAGGCAGGAGACATTTGATTGGCTATTTTAGGATGGAAGGACCTTTTCACCCAGTATAACAAAGTGTATTTGAACAGGATCACTGATTGCATCTTTAATTTTATGCAGCAGGACAACCGCAGTGTTGCAGCTGAGCATATCCTCAAGAACCTGGTCATCCATGGAGCTGATGGAGAGGATCTGGTGGATGCCTCCATTCTTCTAGAAGGACAGGTGATGCTCCCAGGATGTGGCAACCCTGCTAAGGCCTGCATGCTGCTGATGGGGCTGATCTACGCCCTCAACCTGGCCTACCCTACTACTTTGCGCTACACTTTCGAGGTGTTTCAGAAACTTTTCCTTGAACTGGATGGGATCAAGCTCTCCCCAAAACTGCAAGCATTGAAAGTAAAGTTGCTGTCATGAAGCAACATGGTGCACACACACACAAACATGGCAGACATACATTACGCCCTCTCATATACACACATTGACCCAGCCCCTCATCTGTTCACTTTTTCATTCTTTTTTGACACCTGTTGGTGATGATGTTCTTAAAAATGCATTGTGGGAAAATATGCATTATGGTTTTAATAGTGCACTAGTTTAGAATCCAGCGTGACTATTTGAATGTTGCAATTGCACCTTCTTTAATGTTGTCTTTGAAATGTGTTGAAGCACTTGTAGCAGTTGTATGCCAGGGATGGATATTGTTTGTAAATATAAAGCAATAAAGCACTGTGATTTGCTATACAAATAAATTTGCTTGTAATACAATTTTATTGTAACATTTATTTCAACAAATTTAGTAACATTTACTTAATCAGTCCCCCCAGGATTTCGCGGACCTTTTTTGTGATTGTTGCGGGCTAAAATGTCTGATGTTGTGGGGGGTTTTCCAAAAAATTGCGATGAAAGTTGTGGTGTTTTTTTAGGTTTTTGTTGCAATTACATTGCGGGAGGAAGTGAAAATTGTGAGAAATTGTTGCAATTTTCTCTTTTTGTGATTAAAATTGAGTGATATGTTAAATATTAAGTTATTACTGAAAAACTATTGATTAAAAAAAACAAAGATACTGAGAAATGGTCCTATAAACAACTTTACCAATATAAAAGATTACCAGGACTACAAAAATGCAGAAAAATAGGCTTTACTTATCCAAATGCACCTATTGGTTCAAAAGTTAAAGTGCATAGAACCTCACAGCACAACATGAAGTTACCTTAAAATATAATATACTAGTGCATCTCAAAAAATTAGAATACCATGAAAAAGTTCCTTTTTTTCATAATTTAATTCAAAAAGGTAAACTTTCATATATTCTATATTCATTACATGTAAAGTGAAATATTTAAAGCCTTTTTTGTTTTAATTTTGATGATTATGGCTTATAGCTCATGAAAATCAGAAATCCAGTATCTCAAATTATTAGAATATTTCCTAAGATCAACCAAAAAAAGGATTTACAATACAGAAATGTCCAACTTCTGAAAAGTATATTCATTTATACACTCAATACTTGGTTGGGGCTCCTTTACCATGAATTACTGTATCAATGCGGTGTGGCATGGAGGTGATCAGTCTGTGGCACTGCTGAGGTGTTACTGAAGCCCAGGTTGCTTTGATAGTGGCCTTCAGCGTATCTGTATTTTTGGGTCGGGTGTTTCTCATCTTCCTCTTGACAATACCCCATAGATTCTCTATGGGGTTCAGGTCAGGCAAGTTGGCTGGCCAATCAAACACAGTAATATCATGGTCAGCAAACCATTTGGTAGTAGTTTTGGCACTGTGGGTAGGTGCTAAGTCCTGCTGGAAAAGGAAATCAGCATCTCCAAAAAGCTCGTCAGAAGATGGAAGCATGAAGTGCTCTAAAATCTCCTGGTAGATGGCTGTGTTGACTTTGGACTTGATAAAATATAGTGGATCAACACCAGCAGATGACATGGCACCCCAAATCATCACAGACTGTGGAAACTTCACACTGGGCTTCAAACACCTTGGATTCTGTGCCTCTCCACTCTTCCTCCAGACTCTAGAACTGTGATTTCCAAATTAAATGCAAAATGTACTTTCATCTGAAAAGAGGACTTTGGACCACTGAGCAACAGTCCATTTCTTTCTCTCCTTAGCCCAGATAAGACACTTCTGACATTGTCTCTGGCTCAGGAGTAGCTTGATATTAGGAATGCGAAAGTTGTATCCCCTTTCTTGAAGATGTCTGTTCGTGATGGGTCTTGATACACTGACACCAGCCTCAGTCCACTCCTTGTGAAGTTCTCCCAAGTTCTTGAATCAACTTTTCTTGACAATCCGCTCAAGACTGCGGCCACCCCTGTTGCTTGTGCACCTTTTCCAGCCACCCTTTTCAGCAATGACCTTCTGTGGCTTACCCTCCTTGTGGAGGGCATCAGTGATCATCTTCTGGACAACAGTCAAGTCAGCAGTCTTCCCCATGATTGTGGTTGTGTGTACTGAACTAGACCGAGAGATACACTGTGTTCATACTGTTTTACTCAAACTCGAAATGAAATATTCTAATATTTTGAGATTTTTTTTTATGTTCTTGCACTGTATGCCATACTGATTAAAATTAAAATAGAAAAATGCTTGAAACATTTTAGTTTATGTGTAATGAGTCTATAATATATAACATTTTCACGTTCTTAAATAACTGGTGGAAAATATTGAACTTTTTCACAATATTCTAATTTTTTGAGATGCACTAGTAAATGCCTCAGCTTTCATGTAAGAAAAAAAAACTATTAATACTAGTACTGTGTGCAGGCAGTCTCTCCTGGAGACTAAATTAAACAATAATTATAAACTAATAAAATAAATGGCTCAGGCTTCATAGAAGAAAAAAAAAACAATTTGAACAGAATCTCACAGTATGATGCTGAAGCTGCCTGAACAATGGAAAATAAAATACCATTTTGGCAAAAATGTTGGCATCCATTAATTTATTGTATTAAGTAAAAAAATAATGTAAAGTGTACACAGTCCTTCACTGTAAACATAACACTTTCAGTAACAGAATTTAAGCCTATATAAACACTGACTCGCACATCATCATGCTGCTTCTCTTGAACGTATACACTGAAGTAAGGCGGAAGGTAGTTTGTCGACGTCACCTCAAGACGATGCCAACGATTGGTCAAATTTGCGGGAAAGTTGCGGTGATTGGATATAATTGCAACACCACCCTGAATTCGTGGGGATTGGTTGAATTTGCGTTGAAGTTGTAAATCGCAACATCGCGAAATCCTGGAGGGTCTGCTTAATTTTATTGAATTATAACTTAATACAAGTGAGTTATTGTTAAAAAGAAAAAGTTATTAAATTTACTTACTTGCTTCATAACAGTAATCATTAAATATATTTAAGATTTACTTAATTTATTGATAAGTGTAACTTGATTATAATAATTACATAGAACTAAGCTCAACTATGTAATGCAGTAAGAGTTGCTTACTGTGATGTAGTAAGAGTTACTTAATATATTCATAGATGTTATGTTCAGTGGCAAGTATATTTTACTTGATACTGGTGAGTGAGTTGTACTTAATATTACAGCAGTAAAATTTACTTACTTAGAGTGAGTGCAAATACTTACAAGGATTTTTGTAAGTAAATCTTACAAGTTATTTTTTACAGTGTAGGCTACATATTAATAGTTACTGGAGCCCTAATTCGGATTCTAAGGCTGGGTTGCACCAACACAAATTAAACCTAGTTTAGGCCTAAACTAGGTTTAGTAAATCTATGTTTAAATCGGGTTTAAATTAATCAGAGATATGTTGCACATCTTAATTTTAATCTTGGATTAGTTAAACCATTTTAAGCGAGGATTAAAATAATATTAATCTGTGTTTATTGTCCACCATGATGGATTCTGACAAGATGTAAATAAATACATAGCCTAATAAATGACACCTATCTCCCCTCCTTCCAGAAGTGCACAGAGATGGCTGTTCTCAAAAATCCGACTGTCATGTGTGGATCCTGGCCATCTTGAAACAATGTTTGTAATCTGGGCCTGGTTATCGCACACAACTTGGACATTGATAGAGAAGTAGCCCTTGCGATTGCGGAAAAGTTCCCCATTCTCACCACCTGGGTTAGATGTTAAAATATGTTTGCAGTCAATAGTGCCAATTACCCCAGGAAATCCTGCTTTTCTGTAGAATCCAGCTGTTATCTCCCTACTTTGCTCAAAACGAATGAACTGATCTCTCAAGCTTGCAATAGCCTTTGACACCCTGTTGACAATTCTAAAAACTGTGGACTTGTGAACTCCAAATAGATCCCCATCAACCATTTGAAAGCAACCGGTGGCATAAAAGCGCAAAGCAACCAAGAGCTGGAGAAGTGGCGGCACAGCAGCATTCCTGTCACTTCTGTGCTTGATAGCTGGTCCAACTTTCCCACTGAGGTAAATTACAGACTCTTTTGTGAATCTGTACCGCTGGAAAAACTCACTGTTGCAATAAAATTGCATAGGGTTAAGCCTATCTCGAATATTCCTGCGTGGAACTCTTTCTTCTAATTCCAACAAGCGAATATATGCAGCCATGCTGTCAGTAACACTGAAAACCTCTAACTTAAACCTCCTCCAGGGGTGGTTTATTTTAAACTGGCAATCCAGGTTTATCCTGGGTTTAAAATCACTGGTGCAACAGATTTAAATTTAACCTCTGTTTAAGTGTGATTTAAACCTGAGATTATCCATGGTTTAGATTTAACCAGAGATTAATGTAAACTAGATTTAAACTAGGTTTAAGTTTGGTGCGACATAATTAGTCAGTAAACTGTGATTTAATCCAGTTTAAAAATTAAACCACATTGATGCAACCCAGCCTAATTGTAATATTTATCATTCATCTTCCGAAGAAGAAGAGTTCTAAAAAAAAACAAACTTAAAAGACATTCTAAAACAATGTCTAAGCTGTAACATTCAAAGCAGTGCGTAAATTGTTACTGTGCTGAATGTAGCGCTGTTTCTGAAACACTGACAGAACCAGGGGCACAAGATCCGAATTATGGTCCTTTTCCACTACCCTTTTTCAGCTCACTTCAGCTCACTTCAGCCCGACACGGCTCGCGTTTTGACTACCTCAGAGCGGCGCGACAGCTCGCTTCAGCCCTACTCAGCACCCAAAACTCGCACCGTTTTGGAGTGGGGCTGAAGCGAGCCAAACCGAGCCGAGTGGGGCTAGGGGCGTGAGGAGACACTCCCGTGTGCACTGATTGGTGAGGAGGAGTGTCCTCACATGCCCACACACACCCCGCGAGCACGCTGGGATCTGTAAACACCGTAAACCCGGAAGAAGAAGAATTACGAATTACGAGAATTTCTGAAGCCTTATGCGCCTCGCCTCATCTATACGCTCTTGCCAGTGTCTGTTGGCGTTGTCGGTGACAACAAACCACAGCACCAAGACCAGCAACACTAACGACTCCATGTTTATTGTTTACTCTCCAGGTTGTGAGACTACCGCTTAAAAGGTCACTGATGTCACTGTTTGCGACATCACGTGACGTCCACCCACTTTCGCTAACTCCACCCAATGTGTCCACCCACTTCCAGCCAGCACGGTTCAGCACGGTTGTAGTCGAAATGCAACTCCAACAGCCCCACTCAGCTCGACTCAGCCCAACTCAGCACCGCACGGCTCAGCCCAACTCAGCTGCGTTGGTAGTGGAAAAGCAGCATTAGAGTCAATTTCTGTACCCTTAGGTAAAATCTACACTAATATACCTTCTCGGGCTCATTGTTGGACCCCAAGGTAACTATGTGTACCTTTTTAGGGCCATATATGTTCCCAAGCAATATATAAAAGGTACAAATAAATACCTGAGGCTGAGATTTAAAAAAAAACAAAACAAAACTGCGCAGTGACAAGCCGCTGTACCCCTAAAGGTTACATAATATTTCCCAGCTGGGAGGTCCGTATGGTGAAATGCCGTGACCGAGGTCTTGAAAGTACTGAGCGAGGCCCTCTGGGCCGAGGTCAGTATTCAAGGCCGAGGTCAGGGTATTTCACCATACGGACCGACCTTAAGCTGGTAAATAGTATGTTTTTTTTTTCTTTACCAAATTCTAACAGAAAACGAGAGCGCCTGAAAGGGAAAACCGAGCCGAGCCATCATTTTGAATCCTCATTCACGGCTGTAATGCAAATGGCTTCCTCCTCGGTATACAAGTGCACTTCCATGGCAGGAAAAAAACTACATTTTGCCGCCTATGTAGTCCCCTATTTATACAACTAGAAGTCATTCAGGATTCAGCCATGTTTTTGCTCGGTGTTAGTAAGTTAGAGGTTTTTAGCTTTCTCCTGAAATGTTTTCTTTTATTTCTTCTTCCTCAGGGTAGTAAAACTCGCTTTCGCTGTGAACACTGTCGTTATCGCTATCCATGCTGTAAAATTAACGTTATTCTCCTGAGAAATGCTGGCAAAAATTTATAAGATTTTTGATAATCTTATAAAAAAAAGATAAATGTTGACAAAAAATGTTACTATGTTTGTTGTTGTGAAGGAGCGAGAGGTCCGTAACTGGGGTCCGTACCGTAAGATACAGACCCGCTCGCCAGCCAATCAGAGCGCAGGATTTGGACCACGAAAAAAATAATGTACTTTATTTTCTGAGAGACTATTTTTCGTGATTCAACACTGAGTACAAGGAAAACACAGAAAACGTTTCAGTGAAAATGCAGAAGAAAAAAACCCCGAGATTAATAAAGTGCAATCATCGGATAAGGATCGAAAGTTTGAATTTGGAATTTGAAAACGAAAAAGTGAAACAATGAAACTTTTTGTCTGTATTCATTTATATTTAAATCAATGTTTATTTATTCAGTGAATATTTAGTTATACAGTGGTGCTTGAAAGTTTGTGAACCCTTTAGAATTTTCTATATTTCTGCATAAATATGACCTAAAACGTCATCAGATTTTCACACAAGTCCTAAAAGTAGATAAAGAGAACCCAGTTAAACAAATGAGACAAAAATATGATACTTGATTGCTTATTTATTGAGGAAAATGATCCAATATTACATATATGTGAGTGGCAAAAGTATGTGAACCTCTAGGATTAGCAGTTAATTTGAAGGTGAAATTAGAGTCAGATGTTTTCAATCAATGGGATGACAATCAGGTATGAGTGGGCACCCTGTTTTATTTCAAGAACAGGGATCTATCAAAGTCTGATCTTCACAACACATGTTTGTGGAAGTGTATCATGGCACGAACAAAGGAGATTTCTGAGGACCTCAGGAAACGCATTGTTGATGCTCATCAGGCTGGAAAAGGTTACAAAACCATCTCTAAAGAGTTTGGACTCCACGAATCCACAGTCAGACAGATTGTGTACAAATGGAGGACATTCGAGACCACTGTTACCCTCCCTAGGAGTGCTCGACCAACAAAGATCACTCCAAGAGCAAGGCGGGTAATAGTCGGCAAGGTCACAAAGGACCCCAGGGTAACTTCTAAGCAACTGAAGGCCTCTCTCACACTGGCTAATGTCAATGTTCATGAGTCCACCATCAGGAGAACACTGAACAACAATGGTGTGCATGGCAGTGTTGCAAGGAGAAAGCCACTGCTCTCCAAAAAGAACATTGCTTCCCATATGCAGTTTGCTAAAGATCACATGGACAAGCCAGAAGGCAATTGGAAAAATGTCTTGTGGATGGATGAGACCAAAATAGAACTTTTTGGTTTAAATGAGAAGCATTATGTTTGGAGAAAGGAAAACACTGCATTCCAGCATAAGAACCTTATCCCAACTGTGAAACATGGTGATGGCAGTATCATGGTTTGGGCCTGTTTTGCTGCATCTGGGCCAGGACAGCTTGCCATCATTGATGGAACAATGAATTCTGAATTATACCGCAAATTCTAAAGAAAAATGTCAGGACATTTGTCCATGAACTGTATCTCAAGAGAAGGTGGGTCATGCAGCAAGACAACAACCCTAAGCACACAAGTCATTCTACCAAAGAATGGTTAAAGAAGAATACAGTTAATGTTTTTGGAATGGCCAAGTCAATGTCCTGACCTTAATCCAACTGAAATGTTGTGGAAGGACCTGAAGCGAGCAGTTCATGTGAGGAAACCCACCAACATCCCAGAGTTGAAGCTGTTCTGTATGGAGGAATGGGCTAAAATTCCTCCAAGCCAGTGTGCAGGACTGATCAACAGTTACCGGAAACATTTAGTTGCAGTTATTGCTGCACAAGGGGGTCACACCAGATACTGAAAGCAAAGGTTCACATACTTTTGCCACTCACAGATATGTAATATTGAATCATTTTCCTCGATAAATAAATGACCAAGTATAATATTTTTGTCTCATTTATTTAACTGGCTTCTCTTTATCTACTTTTAGGACTTGTGTGAAAATCTGATGATGTTTTAGGTCAGATTTATGCAGAAATATAGAAAATTCTAAAGGGTTCACAAACTTTCAAGCACCACTGTAGGTCTGTATGCCTTTATGGTCCTGAAAGGTTTATTCACCTCTTCTTTCAGTTCAGGATACGTGGATAAAAATATTTGTCTGGCATACTTGAAACTGGAACAGGCTGTTCTGATTGCTACTTGTTTTGGTTCGTTAAATCCTTGAGATTTATCTTCACTCACATTCTGTGCTCTGCTTAATGAAGGTTATGCTGAGTTTCTTCTTTTCGTAAGACTATGATCCTGACAGGTGATATAATGGTACATAATGCCTCTTTTCTTTCATAAAGTAGTGTAGTCTAAACCAGCGATGTAATGCTTCAGCACCCATTTACATTACCCTGTTATACATAGATAACTTAACTTCGTCAATTAAATCATCATCCAATCACATAGCTACTGTATAACACACTCTTGAATGTGATTATATACTCATGTTTGTCCTACAATAAACTGAGAAACATCTCTGAACAGCTGTGTCAGTGACTGTTTGTTCCCGGATAGATCCGTCAGGCAGAATCTCTTAAATGGCAGAGGTCTGCATTCTTTTGTCAATCCAACGTCCTTCGCTATACAGACAGATCAAAACCTAACAGTTACATTCAACGCGATTTTCAGATCTAATTAACATTCATCATCTGCATTCTATTAAACACAAAAGTTGATACGTTTAACAGCCATCTACCTTGTTCAGTCCACCTAGAGGGAAAGTGTCCAGTATGCTCTTCTCACTAATGTGAGATATCAAAGCCTTTTTGATTTTTAAATAAATCGGTGTGAATTTGCTTGTCGTTATATAGGCCGGTGTCGCTCTCGTGCACGCGAGCTGATGGGAGAGCGGAGGCTGGCGGATAGGAGGCGCGTCACCGGCGCGCTCTGATTGGAGACCGGAGTTGAGAGGCGGCGCGCACGCGGCGAGCCCCATTCTCAAATGAGTGTGCGCGCGTGTCCGTGCGGAGGATGCGCGCGCCAGAGGGGCTGCGGTCCCATTGACTGTTCCGTCTCCCTGACAGCGGCGGCATCGTCGGCACTGGCACCTCCGCCAACCGAGAGAGCCGCGCGGATTCGACGCCCGGCATCAGCATCATCACGAGCCGGACAATAAAAACAACGGTCCTGTTATCAAGTAGCATCCTCCGGAGGAGATATGGGCTACCGATAACTGGAAAAAGGGGTAGAGGAGGGTGGGCAGAGGGTGCTGGGAGAACAAACTGTTACAGGAAGGGAAGCAACAAGGGCGGCCGCCCCGCCACCATGAAAGGGTTGCAAGGCTTGTATGAGCCGCCGGTACAACCGTGGACCATGTCGTGATTCGCGGGCTTTAGCAGCTTTCGCACCGTAAACACGAGTCCTCCAAGGAACGAGGAAAACATGTCGGCCTCAGTGGGGCCCCGCGGCGGCCCTCGCCCACCCACTGCGCCGCCCTCGATGCCCGAGCTGCCGGACCTCAGCCACCTCACAGAGGAGGAGAGGAAGATTATCATGGCTGTGATGGTTCGGCAACGGGAAGAGGAGGCCAAGGAGCAGCAGGCCATGTTAAAGTAAGACAGCGTGATGGTTGTTTGTTCTCATCCATTGCAGGGAGAAACCTAGGCTCTTATAGGTTTAGTACAAGGAAGGAAACAGTCCCCAATTAATTCCTGTGTGTTTATCGTTTGCCATACACATCCAATAAAAGGCACATGCACCTGTGCTGCACCGTGTGTGTGTGTGTGTGTGTGTGTGGGTGGATGTGTGCGTGTGCGCGCACGCACCTGAAAACAGCCGCTGTTTGCTTTACGGTCCCTCTTTAAGCAGATCTCTCTCTCTCTCTCTCTCGTGTGTGTGTGTGTGTGTGTGTGTGAAACCTGGAAGTAGCTGTAACACCTGAGCAATGCTCGTAAGACTCAGTCATGTGTCTCATTGACATACTGCCTTAAGATTATAAATATTCAACATCTGGCAGAAAACACAAACCTAAGGGATGCGATGGCTCTTTCGGCTCCTGGTTAATGCGGTTACATGTGTACGACGGTTCAAAGTCGGTTGAGACAAATACATTCTGACTGGCTGTGAGAAAACAGTGCTCTCACTGAGGTGATGTGATATTACCGCACCCTCAGCCCACAGCAATCTCACTGGAATAGTGTTTTGGGCACTGGAGTCTAGGGAAGGCTGTAGCCTACTACTGATCTCGCGCTTATAGGCATCACTTGGCTAAGTATGTTAGCTAAATCCTCAAACAAGAATAGAGTCTGGGGACAGACAGGGCACACTACAGTTGTGAGTTCATTTGTGATCTTTTCGCACCACATGCAGGACATGAATGAACAGAGCCAAAGATGGTTAAAGCAGGTGTTGGGTAGGACTTCCCTGTTGTTGTTGTTTTTTTTTTTTTAAATTAATGAATCAACATTATCATGTCCAGACATGATGAAAATGCTGAAAAGTGTGAAAGATTTATGTCTCCTCGTTTTGTCACGACTGAACTCCCCATGCCTCGTCATCGTGACGGTCGGTCTGTTTTTAACCCATTCACTGAACTGCCCCTCTTAGCAGTGCTAGCAAAACAGAGGCACTACTTCAGTGCCCTTTATTCTGATACTTATCACCTTAACACCGACTTTACACAGGACAGCAATAGATTGGTCTAATTATTTTGTATTGATGTCACATAATGGAAGAAGGGGTGCCATAGTCCTTTGAAATAGGTTGCTTTGTTGAATCATTTATATCCATGTTCTATAAATGACAAGTGGAATGTTCCCATTCATGAGAAGCACTTCTCTCTATTTCTAGAGGCCTTACTCCATGGAAAGGTATGAATGAATACCTATCTCCTCTAGCTACTGAAAGGTAAAAGGTTTTGTTGGAGCATGACATTTCTCTGAAAATGCTACTATAATTAAATAAATAATTGAAATATTCCACATTCTGTCTATCTGGTATATGACTGCAGTGACGTGGCCGCTCTGACAGCTCCAGCCATCAGTTTAAGGGAAGAATTACAGTCGTGGTTTCCCATTGCCTTCTACTGGATTAGTATAGAGGTTTTCTCCTCTCAACCATTCACACCTATGGACATTTTAGAGTCGCCAGTTTACTTAACCAAATGTCCTTGAATTGTGGGGGAAACCGGAGCACCCGGAGGAAACCCATACGGGCACGGGCAGAACATGCAAACTCCACACAGAAAGGCCCCCGTCCGCCATGAGATTTAAACCCAGAATCTTCTTGCTGTGATGTGACAGTGTTAACCACTGCACCACCGTGCCACCTATTCCACATTACATGTCTATAATACTACTACTATAATAATAATAATAATAATAATAATGTAGTGTAATTTATGTAAAGGCTAGGTATATTGTTTAGGAGGGTAAGATCTGTCCAGATAGCTCTAAAGAACATTATTCTAATGGTTCATGTTCGGACACAATTAGAGACTTGAACTTTGAAAGCTTTATTGTCATTATCTATACACTCTGTCCTGTTTTTCAGAGAGGAGACGCCCATACAAGTGAAAACAGTGAACCTGGTTGGAAACAAGAAACCTCCACAGCAGAATGACATCAGGTAAACACTCAGTGGTAAATTAAAAAAAAAAAAACCCTATAAAAAGCTGGTTATGTTTCTCATTTACATAGGGGCAGTGATCTTGCCTCTGCTATTTTTGCTCTTATTGAAGAAGTTTATTGATGTGCTGAAGTTAGTGTTGGCTTTATCAACTGAATTTAAATGTAAGAATTTCACGAAAAGGCTTGTTTCTAATTTTTTTCAAGTGCATGCTTGATTTCAGCAGCAATCTGGATAAACTGTTCTGGCTTGTATGCGAAATATTTGTAGATCTGCAGTTTATATTGTCCTTGTTGAAATCGAAATAAGCTGTGAAACTTTGAGATGAGGGTGCCATATTAATTTGTCGGCTTGTGCCAGCAAGAATGGCTGGGTATGGAGTGTCAATGCTCATGCCTGCTGGAATTCCTCTCAAGATCTTATTCAGATATTATTCATCACTAAAAGAGACTCAGCTTCCGTGTTCTTCCACTTTCCTCCTTTGATTTTAAAACTGAAGTCTCCTCTGTCCTTCCAAAATCTTGTCAAAAGAGGGTCTGCGCTGTGATTAAGATGCTTGTCACATTTACATTCGTCTGTCCTGCAAACACAGAAAACGATTACAGGCTCCTACAGCTGTGCATTAGAAGCCCATGAGAGTAATATTTATGCCACATTAAAATATTTATATTTGCCAGCATTGCCCTGGTTTTCTGTTCACCAAGAGTAAGCAGCTGCAGCACAGTACAGATAAAGTCCATCGACATCGTTCTGTTTCGCTGTAAGTGAGGCTGTGTCCACATCCATACATTTTAATTTTAAAATGAAAACGATCTCCGTCCAGACGAGTGTTTTAGCTCCGTATCCAAAATAAACTCAGTCCATACTAATACACCTGACAATGCATATCACATGATCCTTGACGTACCCAGGGTATACGCATGCTTGGGTAAACAGCTGATGCCGTTTGTTTTCTTCCAGAAAAGGGTCGCATGATAGAAGTGTGAAGAATCAGGGAAGGATACGCCATGACAGATAAGACCAAATCAGGAAGTGAATGTGGGTGTCTCTGCGTCATCGTTTCCAAACATCTCCATTTCTGGCTGTCGATACTAAAATACTACCCCAGAGTTTTCAAACTAAAATGAGGCCAGGAATGTTTCCAAACGTCTCAGTTTTTGGGACTCAAAAACTCTGGAGTAGTGTGGACACCAGGAGTAAACATAGCAAGAGTAATGTGTTTTAAAACTAAAATGAATTAATGTGGACGTAGCCAGAGGGTCTTAGGATTGTTGTGGTTTAGAATTGTAGGACAAATTGCATCCACATGGAGGCCCTGGATGTGGTCAGACCTAATGTCACTAACCAATCATCAGAGTTGCATCAATGTGCGTTTAAGTAAGATTTACTTATATGCTTATAAGCAGTGTAATTCACCATCAGGATTAGTATCAATAAAGCCGTCCATAAAGATGGAAAATAATGGTCTTCTTGAATATGGACCATGACGTTTTCTCTGTACATGTAGATATTTTTCTAGACATTTAGCGTTTCGATCCTGAGTGAGTCAGATGCTTTCTGTCAAAGATCATGCCGTAGAGCTAGGCTTAATATAATCCATAGCTCAGATCTCCATTCTGCTTCTGGTGTGTGCCAGCACTGACACAAATCTTGCAAAAAAGGGAGGAATACATGAATAGAGAAACAGATAAAGCAACAAGCAAATCATGCAGTGGAGGCTTTCAATAGCTTCACACTCCATACATTAGCACCCACTGGAGGATGAGCCTCAGGAAGCCATTTGTTCCCACACACCAGCAGGGCCTACAGCTCTGAGTGTGAGCTCTTGGTTTGGCATGTGCTAAAGTCAGAGTCCTAATGCTCCAGCTGCAAAGACTCGCTCTCTGGCTCTCTCTAGTGCATCATTAGATTGGGAAAGCTCTAACTTGGATGGAGAAAAAGTCAGATTACACCATATAATGCAGCTCAAGACATCAGCCAATTTAGGTGGTAAACCACTGCACAGAGTGCATTGCATTTGGCCACATTCCCACTGACTAGCGGTTCAGGATATTGCTGGAACATGCCATATAAATCAGAGAAAGTGTTCACAGTGTTGCTAATGTAAGTGTCTCTAATTTAAAGATATAACTGAGGACACAGAAGGAAACTGGCTATATAACAAAACTTCTGTAAACAGGTGAATGGAGAATAGGAGCCATCGCATGCTGATACTTTTTTTTGTAAAACCCCTGTGAGTGCAGAGATGCTGAGTTACACAAAATGCACAAAAACTACACTTCTAAAGCTGCAGTCAGTACAGCGAACAGCAGTTTCCTTCTTTCTGGCTGAGTTCTAGTTCAATTTCCTATTAGATACGGTGTAGAGTCAACATCGGGAGTCCATAAATCTGTTTTAACTTAACAAGATGTTATTAAATTATACATGACACAGCGGCCCCAAAAAGTATTTGGACACTTAAGCCACGCTTGCAAATGTATATATAAAAGGCTCATTGACGAGCATGGGGAGTGAAGGCTAGCCCGTCTGGCTTGATCCCACAGAAGAGCTACTATAGCACACCTTGCTGAAAAAGTTAATGCTGGCTATAACAGAAACATGTCAGAACACACAGTGCATTGCAACTTGCTGTATATGGGGCCGCAGGGCGGGCAGTGTGTCCATGCTGACCCCTGTCTACTGCTAAAAGTGGTACGATGGGCACAAGAGCATCAGAACTGGACCACTGAGCAATGGAAGAAGGTGGCCTGGTCTGATGTATCATGTTTTCTATCGTATCATGTGGACAGTCAGGGTGCACTTCAAGGAGAAGGCAAGCCGGGGGAGGCAGTGTGATGTTCTGAGCAATATTCTGCTGGGAAACCTTGGGTCCTGGCTTGCATGTAGATGTTATTTTGACACGTACCATCTACCGAAACATTGCTTCAGACCAAGTACAGCCCTTTACAGTAACAGTATTGCTTAATGGCAGTGGCCTATGTGGCCTGCCACACAGCAGAAATTGTTCAGGAATGGTTTTAGGAACATGAAAGAGTTCAAGGTGTTGACTCGGCCTCCAAATTCCTCCGCTATCAAGCCGATTGATGTGCTGGACAGACATATAGGCCCCACCTTGCAACTTACAGGATTTAAAGGATCTGCTGGTTACATCTTCATGCCAGACGCCACAACACACCTTCAGAGGTGTTGCAGAGTCCATGCCTACAGTGAGGTCCTACACAGTATTAGGCAGGTGGTTTTAATGCTACGGCTGATCAGTGCTTGTGTGTGTGTGTGTGTGTGTGTCCCTAAGGGGAAATAAAACACAGTCCACTACTGCTTTACTATTAACAGAGCAAATGCTTTTATTTTGTGTGTCAGGCAACAGTATACAGTATACTACAGCACTCTACTACCTTTGGATTGGAACTTGGTTACAATTAAAATAACAAAAAACAAAAAAACAAAAACGTGGATTGGAGCTGTAATTTACCCTTAATTTAAATCTTGGATTTATGTATATAAAAAACAATTGGCCATACTATCAGAATGAAAACAAAGTACATGTCTTTGTTCAGTTTGGTGTCCTTTATGCTTCTCAAAGAGCATCAAATGTAAAGAATATCATCCTCTGAGCTGAGTGAATATATTGTCCTCTGAATGTCTGCGATAAATGTCTGAGATGTGTATTGTCCTTGAATACAGATATAAAAGTTACGACCAAAATTAGCTCAGAAAATATTTGTGAAGGTGTTTATGAAGTAAAACATTTATTACTTTACCTACAGGTGTAGATTAAAAAAAATACTGTGAAGATGAATAGTGCAAAATCACTTCTCTTTCTACCTCAAAGGCAGCCAGGTGGACAATCATCACTGCATGGCCAGCTTCACTGCCAGCAGCCAGAAGCACATGCTGGGACTCTCGAACATCCAGGGGACAGATAGCATACACCCAAAAGGTGCCAACCTGTCATAAATCTGATATTTAAACCAAAATAAACAGGTTTTATGGAGCCGAACTGACACCTCACAGTCCAACTGTCTGCATGCGTGACAGCCGCACTGTGCTCGTTTTCTCATTAGGCTACACTACCTAAATTACCTTACATAACTGAGCAATTGCATAAACAAATTGTACTTTATTACAACTTGTTTGTAACTGGCACATGCATTCTTTCGTGTTTTTACATACAGCATGAACTACATGTAGTGACATTCATGGCAAAATAACAATGCATGACTACAAATTAAGAGCAAACATTATACTCCCAGATAATACCATGCACTTTTATTATAAAGCAACAACATTTGGTGCATAAAACATTTAAAATGTACCACTGACTAAGCTGTATGCTAACTCAATATTAGCATTGAGGACTAACTGTAAACTATGATAAAATGCACTTTTCACGTAACTAAAAATATGGCATAGTGTCTTACTCAAGGGAATATAAAATGCATACCTGTCATAAAACTGCTATTTAGACTGAAATAAGCATGTTTTATGGAGCATATAGGACACCATAGGTGCAGCAGCTCATAGCCCAGCTGCATGCAGAACAAACACACAGTGTTGGGCAGCAGCGTTAATAACTTAACTGCATTTCTCAGTAGCTTGGTGGTAACATTACTATTTCCTGAATCAAATAGCTTTTCAGTTGCTTAACCCTTTTATTTATCAAGTTGCATGGTAACAGCCACACAAGCTACTTTTTTTTTATTGGGTATTTCTGTGCTAAACACAGCAGAACAGCCGCCTGCAGTCTAAAAAAATATCCCCACGACACAAGCACTCAGGATCGTATGGGAGAGCGAAACATGCACACAGCTGCGTGCGTTGCCAGCAGAAGCACTCTGTGGCCCTTTCTGAAACTAACTACTTCGCCCTCCCCCTACTCACTTCCACTCGATTGATGCATTATAAGGCTATGGGCAAAGCGAGTGGAAGTGAGTGGGGGAGGGCGAAGTAGCTAGTTTGGAGAAGCCCTGACTTCGACGTAACATGGAAGTCCAATCGGATTGTTGTGAGCATATACATCCTCGTCTCCAGATGGCAGTAATGTAACAAATCGTGCAGAATCATCTAATAAACTAAATGAAGAAATTTAAGAAGACCAAAGATCCACGTGGTTGAACAGGAACGACACGAGCTTAATTAATGGAACGATGGCAGAAGGAGATGGAGGAGAGAAATCATGTACTCAGTCGCCTTGGCCATATCTTGAAAAATATATGAGCGTCTCTTTAGTGTAGGGCAAGATATTTTCCAACCAAAGAGAAACCGCCTCTCGGATGCGAACTTTGAGAAACTTCTCTTGTGTAGGGTAAATATAAATACCTCTTGTGAGATGAGTTAGCCCACATACTGCCCTCACACACACGCACACAAAATGTTATTTAGAAGACTTTTTTTTCCCAATTTTACTGTTTGTATTAATTTAGTAACTGGTTAATTTGTTAACCATATGTTTTGTGTTGCCTTTTTCTTTCAAGATTAGTTTTTATGTCATAGTACAGTAACTGGTTAATTTGTAAACCAAGTCAATATTTTGAAAAATGAGGCAAGCCTTTTTCTTTTAAGAGGAGCTTTGTTTCACAGTGAAATTATTTTTGATCTACTGGATAGCTTGACCTCTCCAGTTGTGTTTATAGTTAGCCTACATTATTACTCCAGGCATTGTTTGACCATCTTGGAAAATGTTTCCTTGTTAAGGGCGGTCCTAATAAAGAAATTAAATGCATTCCAACAATCTTTTGTCTTGGATTTAACTAAAGTGGCAGGTATATTGATAACCACAATAGAATTGACTTGGTATGAAGTTGGTATTCTCATGTTGATCGCCACGTGAAGTAGCTTCTCATGTAGTGAACTACTTTTGCTGTGTTTGTGTAACTTAGCTTACTACATTTTTCTGGATGGTAGCTTCTGTGTAGTGAAGCTTCATTTATTGCAGAGTAACTGGTAGCTTAGTTCACTACACTTTCCATGTAGCTTGCACAACACTGCAAACACAATGGGTCACCCCCGCCATATACCTGTGGCAATTGCTACAAAACGATCGCTAAAGCGTCCTTGCAGTATTCATGGCGTTCCCTTAAATAAATGTGCATACATTCAGGGTACTTGGCTTTGGAATTCAAAGTACTAAAGAAATGTACACACATTTGTTCAATTTCTTCTCAACTCTGAGTTCCTTCCCTGTTTATGGAGTGATGTCAAATTAGCATGCCTTCCCACAGCATCAGAAGTAAATACAGCAACACTTGATTTGATTTAGATCAATCAACATAGACACATTCGCTTGTTAAATCTATAACGCTGACTGTACAGTTTACTCTTTGAGGAGGAAAACTGACATCACTCATCACAGTTAGCTCGCTTCCTTGTTGCTAACAAAAGATGAACATTGAGGCATCCATGTTTTCTCCTACTTCATCTTTTTTCACCTTTTTTTGCCCCCACTTCATCTGTCAAATGTGCAGAGGTGGAAAATGACATCTTTCAACCTGCAAATTGCCATATAGAAGGGAAGTCGAACGCAGCATTAGGTTTAAAGAAATAAATAATAATTGTCTGGCCTTGAGTGGTATATCAGATATATTCTATTCAGCTAGCATGATATTGAACCAAAGACGAGTTCAATATCATGCTAGCTGAATTGAGTATATCTGATATACCATGAAAAAAAGCCATTATTATTATACATACATACATACACACACATTCCTTTCAGGTGTTCTTTCTCTTTCAAAATTCTCTCAAAATCTTCTGTGTTTGGGCGGCATGGTGGTGTAGTGGTTAGCGCTGTCGCCTCACAGCAAGAAGGTCCGGGTTCGAGCCCCGTGGTCGGCGAGGGCCTTTCTGTGCGGAGTTTGCATGTTCTCCCCGTGTCCGCGTGGGTTTCCTCCGGGTGCTCCGGTTTCCCCTACAGTCCAGAGACATGCAGGTTAGGTTAACTGGTGACTCTAAATTGACCGTAGGTGTGAATGTGAGTGTGAATGGTTGTCTGTGTCTATTGGCCCTTTTCCACTACCCTTTTTCAGCTCACTTCAGCCCGACACGGCTCGCGTTTCGACTACCTCAGAGCAGCACGACTCAGCTCGCTTCAGCCTTACTCAGCACCCAAAACTCACACCGTTTTGGAGTAGGGCTGAAGCAAGCCAAACCGAGCCGAGTGGGGCTAGGGGCGTGAGGAGACACTCCCCTGTGCACTGATTGGTGAGGAGGAGTGTCCTCACATGCCCACACACGCCCCGCGAGCACGCTGGAATCTGTAAACACCGTAAACCCGGAAGAATAATAATTACGAATTACGAGAATTTCTGAAGCCTTATGCGCCTCGCCTCATCTATACGCTCTTGGCAGTATCTGTTGGCGTTGTCGGTGACAACAAGCCACAGCACCAAGACCAGCAACACTAACGACTCCATGTCCTCCATGTTTATTGTTTACTATCCAGGTCGTGAGACTACCGCTTAAAAGGTCACTGATGTCACTGTTTGCACCGCCTAACGACATCACGTGACATCCACCCACTTTCGCTAACTCCACCCAATGTGTCCACCCACTTCTAGCCAGCACGGTTCAGCGCGGTTGTAGTCAAAATGCAACTCCAACAGCCCCGCTCAGCTCGACTCAGCCCAACTCAGCACGGCACGGCTCAGCCCAACTCAGCCGCGTTGGTAGTGGAAAAGCGGCATATGTGTTAGCCCTGTGATGACCTGGCGACTTGTCCAGGGTGTACCCCGCCTTTCGCCTGTAGTCAGCTGGGATAGGCTCCAGCTTGCCTGCGACCCTGTAGAACAGGATAAAGCGGCTAGAGATAATGAGATGAGATCTTCTGTATTTAATGAAGCAAACCTGGCGGCCATGCTTGTTTACAAATTGTCACAGTCGCTCATTAGCACGGAGGTTTTACTTCTCTGATGTGTCTGTTTTCCAGTTTTTTTTATGTCCATTGGTATGTTTTTCTCTTGTAAATATGCGTGAAGAATATCTAATAAAGTTTTGGTAGCCTTTCAGGTGTTCAACACGTCTTTATCTTTCCCACCGAACAAAGAAATGCTTCTGTGCATGCACAGCAGAAAAGTTTCTCATTGGATAGTCACATCAGCTCCAATGTGTGACGTCATGTTGTCTTGGCAACCATGCAGTATCATAAACCGTATTCAACACTCATTCTCCATTGGATAGAATGACGTAATGCACATAGGATAAGCGATATGCTAACAATATTGCATGCTATCAAACCAAATGAATGAAACCCACTAGAAGGGAAGAGAATACATGTTTTTATTCAATCGAAAAAAGTGTCCTGTATGTATAATATTATTCAATATTTAAGTATGGGTCACATAAGCATACTAGAAGTAGTGGGACATAGTCTGTCCTCTTCTCCTTTCATTCTGCATTTCACTTATTAATAATAATTGCCTTATTAGTGGCTGCTAAAAAGTGTTTATTAATGCATAAACATGCCAATAGATTCCCTATTTGTAAATGTGCTGCTTGGAGGTGTGTGTGTGTGTGTGTGTGTGTGTTTGCATGTAAGACTCATGTTCCTTCACAGCAAGAAGAGATGCGAATCCATCTGTTCCTGCAGTTAGTTAGCTATTGTAACAGAACACACACACACACACACACACACGTCTTACTATTCCTACTAATTAAGGCAGCTAATTAATGTTATGCCTGCACATAAATCTAACCGTAAAAAGGTAACAAAAATCAAACCTTTCAACTCTTTTATTTAATTATTTTTTAAAAAAAATAAAAGCTAATTAATATCCCCAGAAGTTAAAAACAGATGTTCTGATGAAATACAGACAGCATATGATGCTCTGCTGCAGGAGAAGCTTTTGTGCTGGACGATTTCTGTGTGGTGTGCAGTGAGGTCACACAAGTCACTCATGACTTGATTTTGTTAAATATTTTGAAAAAACCAGCCCTGTGATGACTTGGCGACTTGTCCAGGGTGTACCCCACCTTTCGCCCGTAGTCAGCTCGGATAGGCTCCGGCTTGCCTGCGACCCTGTAGAACAGGATAAAGCGGCTAGAGATAATGAGATGAGATTATGAAAAAAACCGCTAAGGACGCTTTAGTCATGTTTTGGTATTTAAACACTCTATTTTAGCAGGAAGACTTTTGGATCATTCAGTGGATAACTGAAATTGTTTTATCCACATTCACTGGATATGAGCAATCACGCACTCTGATTGGCTACTCCACTACTAGTTTATCAGCTCATATACCATGAATAGAGAAAAACAAAATGGCAGAGCGTGTTGCTGAACCAACCAAGGATGAAATAAAAACTTTACTTGAAAACAAACCGCCCCCCCCCAAAAAAAAATACAAAAAAACAACAACATATGGAATGAAAGTATTTGATGGTAAGAACATATCGGGTTTTTAATTTTTATTTTTCAGGGATTATTATTATAGCATTTTTCACAAATTGCTACTGTCAGTTCGCTGGTTTATTTACATTCTAAGTGGAAATTATTTTGTTGGATGTTTTGTATAAAGTTTTTATTTATCAAATTTGCAAAAAATAAAAATGCCCTGTTTCTCAAAATCCAGTGAATGTGGATCGAATTAAAGTTATTCCACTCAATCTCGTTGTACATGATTTATAGACAACTCAATACTACATGCCTCGTCGGCTATCAGCTCATATACGACTCGATTTTGTGGAATAATTTAAAGGTATCCTTTAAGTTTGAACACTGGCAACTTGATGACATTATTTTGTTTGCTGGACAGAACCCTCTGCCATTCTGGAGAGTCCTCCTCTCACTTGGCTTGCGGTGGACAGCATATCCAGTGGGTGGCAAGGCCTGGCATTTTGAAATGGTTATGCAATGTTTTGAATAATCTCTTGCTTTTTGAGGATTCCCATTAAACATTCATTCATTTAATCAGTTATTCATTTATAACACTCTCAAAATAAAAGTATCAGAAAATGTTCTTGAGAGAACATCTTGTTCTATAGAAGAACATTTTTTGTTCCAAAACAGACCTGTAGATGGATGGGTCTCTAACTATAGTATTTTATTTTGCTGCCACAATGAACTGAATATTTCTCAGCACAAACCCCCCCCCCCCAAAAAAAAAAAAAAAAAATTTTAACTGTTTCTGTTTTTAGATATGTGAGATGGGAGATATGTCTTTAGGGCGGTACTGTGATGCAGCCGGTAGCACTAGAAAGGTAGTATTCCTGCCTCACAGCTAATCAGTGTGCAAAAGTGTGTGCATGGTGTCCTGCAATGGAGTCAGGACACCCGTTCAGTGTGTGCTCCTACCAACTCTGCCTGAGATGAAGCAATTACTGAAAATGAATGTATTACTATTTCTTTAGTTCTTTGGTCCATCAAAAAACATTTAAAATACCATCCATCAAACAGTTAGATTAGATAACATAATGGTTCTTCTATGGCATCACTCGAAATAAACTTTTCTGGCATAAGATTTTAGGGTGTACTAGATGACTTTCTTTTGGATTTGTATTCTTCTCTACTAATACTTTAACATTCTTAGAAACAAAACTCAATCTTGGGTGATCGCTACATAAGGTTTCCCTTTCAGAAAAGTTTCCGAGTAGAAGTATTGTAGGGTGCTGGGGTGTAATATGGAGGTGAGCTGAAGCTCATGCTCTCGGACAAACTGGATATTTAACAGTTATTCCATGAAATCAAGTCATACATGAACTGATAGCTGACAAGACACGTAGCACCTATTTGGCTATAAGCCATGTATGAAGAGATTGAGTGGAATAACTGTTTTATTCTATCCACATTCACTGGATTTTGAGAAACAGAGCATTTTTATTTTTATTTTTTGCAAAGTCGATAAATAAAAGCTTTATACAAAATGTCTGACAAAATAATCTCTGCTTAGAATGTAAATAAACCTGTGAAATAACAGTAGCAATTTGTGAAAAATGCTATAATAATAATAATTTTTGAAAAATAAAAAAAGATACATTCTTACCAAGGGGAATATATATATTAGTTTTTATTTCATCCCCGGTTGGTTCAGCAACACGCGCCGCCATTTTGTTTTTCTCTACTCACAGTATATGAGCTGATAGCCTAGTAGTAGAGTAGCCAATCAGAGCACGCGTTTGCTCATATCCAGTGAATGTGGACAGAATAAATACTAATATTTGTATCTATGGGGTGGCACGGTGGTGTAGTGGTTAGCGCTGTCGCCTCACAGCAAGAAGGTCCGGATTCGAGCCCCGTGGCCGGCGAGGGCCTTTCTGTGCGGAGTTTGCATGTTCTCCCCGTGTCCGTGTGGGTTTCCTCCGGGTGCTCCGGTTTCCCCCACAGTCCAAAGACATGCAGGTTAGGTTAACTGGTGACTCTAAATTGAGCGTAGGTGTGAATGTGAGTGTGAATGGTTGTCTGTGTCTATGTGTCAGCCCTGTGATGCCCTGGCGACTTGTCCAGGGTGTACCCCGCCTTTCGCCCGTAGTCAGCTGGGATAGGCTCCAGCTTGCCTGTGACCCTGTAGAACAGGATAAAGCGGCTAGAGATAATGAGATGAGATGAGATTTGTATCTATACAAATATTATTGAGTGATATAATGAATAGAATAGAATGCCTTTATTGTCACTGCACAACGAAATTTAGTTCATCATAGGAGAGCAAAGCCGCTGTGTACGTGCGCGCCGCCACTCTTGGGCACTTCAGCCCAAGACCGTCCTATGTTAACCTAATTGCATGTCTTTGGACTGTGGAGGAAACCGGCGCACCCAGAGGAAACCCACGCAGACACAGTGAGCATGCAAACTCCACACAGAAAGGTCCCCGTCGGCCACTGGATTCGAACCAAGAACCTTCTTGCTGTGAGGCGACAGTGCTAACCACTGTACTGCCCTAATGAATGTGAACAATGTAAATGTGGCAAGTGCTCTTGAACAGGAAAAGGAAAGTAGAACAGGCAGAAATGGAAAACACACACGTCAACTGAATGTGCATGGTATTGTGGAATTATGATCATCGTGCTAAATATTAGACACAGTATAAGACAAATATTACTGCAATTGAATTTCCATGGTTTTAATTAGCAAAGACTTCAGTCAGTGAAAGTCAACCAGTGAAGTGTGGTATCTGCACCTGCTGCTTCACACACACTCTCTTTCTCTCCAATGGTGAAGTGTGTGTGTTTGTTTAAGAGAGCGTTTCAGATTGTTCAGTTATCGAGTGTTCCTTCACGGCTCCTTTTTTTTTTCTCCCAAATGGTGTCATTTTACTTAAGCATAGTCATGTGTCATGAGCTAGACTAAAAGCTGGACATTCTGGGCTTTGAGCCCATTTTGTAATTCTGGAAAGCTTTGAAAAGTTGCTGTCTCTTATGGCTAGTGCTTATTATATCTCTCAGACAAGACATAGTTTAAAGTGTGTATGTGCAAATGCGAATGCAAAAGAAGCCCAAATGAAACGAGTGTAACTGGCTCTAATAGATAACGCGATGCTGTGGTATCAGTGACGCAGCTCTGTTGTCAGTAAAGAGTTACATTTAGCAAAGATTTATATGAGTTAGAGAGTTTGAGAGATGGAGAGACCTCAGGTCTATCACGTCTATTTATGGCTGTTTTGTACAGTGCACAGTGCTAAGTGTGATAAACACACATTTATAGCATGTCCAAACGGCTTGGCTTTAGTCCGCTCTTCCAGATCGATGTGCATCCTACTTCTTCATTTTTCTTTTACGTGTTTCCCTTGTTCCCTTGAGTCCTCTCTATTTCGAGGAAGATCCTTCACTGAGGCAGGGGATTGTGTCAGATGAGCAGAGATTTACAGGCAGTCAGAGCTGTTTCAGTATTGATGAGTGTCTTTTCCTACTCTCACATAACTCTTATACTACACTGCACTCATCGACCACAGACCACATTCACCTGATCAACAGACACCTGCTTGTGGACAGACAAACTCACAAGCACAAGATTACTAAATATAACTAAATGACAGGGTGATATACACGTAGACAAATACTGGCACAGTTTTAACACAGATTTAATAAAACCGTATTGTTGCCTAGCCTGCAACTTTGTTCATTTACTTAAGTGTGCTTTATATTTTACATACCTTTACTTTAAATATGAAAAGTAGAAGAAGAATCTCTACTTTGTAATCTTGGGGTGTTTCCTTGCTCTTTTAATTAACATATTTTTGAACGTTATAGTGCCTTCATTTCAAATCCTACCTTAAAACACACCTCTTCAAACTTGCTATTCTACCTGACTAACGCTAACCAGGCGAGCAGTGATGTTTCGTTTAATTCTTATATATTTTATGCTTTGTTGATTGCTGATGTCTTGATGTAATTATGTCTTGTTACATTGTTGATTAATACTCTATGCTTGATTTTTGATGTGTGTTGTGAAATGTTCTTGAAAGGCACCTATAAATAAAACTTATTATTATTATTATTATTATCCATCCATCCATTATCCGTAATACTTATCCTGTGCAGGGTCGTGGGCAAGGTGGAACCTATCCCAGCTGACTGAGTGAGAGGCGGGGTACACGCTAGACAAGTTGCCAGATCATCACAGGGGTGACACATAGGCCAAGTTTACATTAGACCGTATCTGTCTCGTTTTCTTCGCGGATGCACTGTCCGTTTACATTAAAACGCCTGGAAACGCTGGGAAACGGGAATCCGCCAGGGTCCACGTATTCAATCCAGATCGTGTCTGGTCCGGTGCTGTGTAAACATTGAGAATACGCGGATACGCTGTGCTGAGCTCTAGCTGGCGTCGTCATTGGACAACGTCACTGTGACATCCACCTTCCTGATTCGCTGGCGTTGGTCATGTGACGCGACTGCTGAAAAATGGCGCGGACTTCCGCCTTGTATCACCTTTCATTAAAGAGTATAAAAGTATGAAAATACTGCAAATACTGATGCAAATACTGCCCATTGTGTAGTTATGATTGTCTTTAGGCTTGCCATCCTTCCACTTGCAAGTGGTAAGTGACGCGCATACCCGATATGCACTGGGATCACACACACAGCGGCTCAGTCCCGAATCACTGCTCGTGCGCTTCACTCACGCGCTCTGTGAGCTGCGCAGGGCCGGAGTGCGCACCCTCCAGAGGGCACTCGCTGTTCAGGGCGGAGTGATTTGGAGCGCAGGATGCCTGCGGAGCCGAGCGTATCCGTGTATTGGCGTTGCTGTGTGCACGCGAATCGTGTATTGGCGTTGCTGTGTGCACGCGAATCGTTTTAAAAACGTTAATCTGATGATCCGCTGATACGGTCTAATGTAAACCCCACCATAGAGACAAACAACCATTCACACTCACATTCACACCTACGGTCAATTTAGAGCCACCAGTTAGCTAAACCTGCATGTCTTTGGACTGTGGGGAAAACCGGAGCACCCGGAGGAAACCCACACACATGGGGAAAACATGCAAACTCCGCACAGAAAGGCCCTCGCCGGCCGCTGGGCTCGAACCCAGAACCTTCTTGCTGTGAGGCGACAGTGTTAACCACTACACCACCATGCTGCCCTCATTATTATTATTATTATTATTATTATTGTTGTTGTTGTATTATTTAGCTAAATGTAGGAGTTTGTACTTTAATACAACCCCGATTCCAAAAAAGTTGGGACAAAGTACAAATTGTAAATAAAAATGGAATGCAATAATTTACAAATCTCAAAAACTGATATTGTATTCACAATAGAACATAGACAACATATCAAATGTCAAAAGTGAGACATTTTGAAATTTCATGCCAAATATTGGCTCATTTGAAATTTCATGACAGCAACACATTCTAAAAAAGTTGGGACAGGGGCAATAAGAGGCTGGAAAAGTTAAAGGAACAGCTGGAGGACCAAATTGCAACTCATTAGGTCAATTGGCAATAGGTCACTAACATGACTGGGTATAAAAAGAGCATCTTGGAGTGGCAGCGGCTCTCAGAAGTAAAGATGGGAAGAGGATCACCAATCCCCCTAATTCTGCGCCGACAAATAGTGGAGCAATATCAGAAAGGAGTTTGACAGTGTAAAATTGCAAAGAGTTTGAGCATATCATCATCTACAGTGCATAATATCATCAAAAGATTCAGAGAATCTGGAAGAATCTCTGTGCGTAAGGGTCAAGGCCGGAAAACCATACTGGGTGCCCGTGATCTTCGGGCCTTTAGACGGCACTGCATCACATACAGGCATGCTTCTGTATTGGAAATGACAAAATGGGCTCAGGAATATTTCCAGAGAACATTATCTGTGAACACAATTCACCGTGCCATCCGCTGTTGCCAGCTAAAACTCTATAGTTCAAAGAAAAAGCCATATCTAAACATGATCCAGAAGCGCAGACGTCTTCTCTGGGCCAAGGCTCATTTAAAATGGACTGTGGCAAAGTGGAAAACTGTTCTGTGGTCAGACGAATCAAAATTTGAAGTTCTTTATGGAAATCAGGGACGCTGTGTCATTCGCACTAAAGAGGAGAAGGACGACCCAAGTTGTTATCAGCTCTCAGTTCAGAAGCCTGCATCTCTGATGGTATGGGGTTGCATTAGTGCGTGTGGCATGGGCAGCTTACACATCTGGAAAGACACCATCAATGCTGAAAGGTATATCTAGGTTCTAGAGCAACATATGCTCCCATCCAGACGACGGCTCTTTCAGGGAAGACCTTGCATTTTCCAGTATGGCAATGCCAAACCACATACTGCATCAATTACAGCATCATGGCTGCGTAGAAGAAGGGTCCGGGTACTGAACTGGCCAGCCTGCAGTCCAGATCTTTCACCCATAGAAAACATTTGGCGCATCATAAAACGGAAGATAGGACAAAAAAGACCTAAGACAGTTGAGCAACTAGAATCCTACATTAGACAAGAATGGGTTAACTTTCCTATCCCTAAACTTGAGCACCTTGTCTCCTCAGTCCCCAGACGTTTACAGACTGTTGTAAAGAGAAAAGGGGATGTCTCACAGTGGTAAACATGGCCTTGTCCCAACTTTTTTGAGATGTGTTATTGTCATGAAATTTAAAATCACCTAATTTTTCTCTTTAAATGATACATTTTCTCAGTTTAAATATTCGATGTCATCTATGTTCTATTCTGAATAAAATATGGAATTTTGAAACTTCCACATCATTGCATTCCATTTTTATTTACGATTTGTACTTTGTCCCAACTTTTTTGGAATCGGGGTTGTAAGTTGAATACATAATACATCTTTTACACGAGTATATTTTCGATGAACATTAGCGCTTTGACTTGAGTATGAGATTTGTGTGAATTCCCTATTATGAGAACATCATGCCTCTGCCTCGCCCTCAGCGTAGCATAATGTTCAACCCAAATGTTGTAATGCTCAGGCCCTGTTTGCCACTGACCTTTCCGAATGTAACCAATGATTTTACAGTGTGATGTACTGGAACATGGGCACAAGTAAATAAGCCTTATTTCCCGTGCTCTCTACTTTTTAAAATAATGCTTCAATGATTAACTCGAGGACACTTGTCATGTGAAGATCTGAGTAACACATCAAACCGACGCTAAGCATTGCACTGACGCCCCAACACTAGTCATGTGTAAGCACCTTCATTCGAAGAGGGAATAACATGTGAGTCAGCTGGAAGTGATTGGGAGAGCCTCTTATATTAGATTGAGCATGAGAGAACTTAAGAGAAACGGAGGGTAAAGAGATACACACAGAGGGAGGGTTGTGGGAAATATTAAACGTGTCAAAGATACTCCCAGAGTCTTCTAGTGTGATTGTTTAATGATCAGGCATTTTGCACTGGCTTCCCAAAGATTTTCATTTTATACTGAGAGACTCAGTTTGCCAGGGTGGAATGCCCTGTCATGTCAACACTCACAATATACAACTGACTCGCATGTTATTCACTCTTCGAATGAAGGTGCTTGCACATGACTAGCGTTGGGGCGTCAGTGCAATGCTTAGCATCGGTTTGATGGGTTACTCAGGATCTTTGAGAAGGGAAAAGAGTCACTGATACTGTTGCTTAGAAGTGTCAATAGCCCTTTTTATACAGATATTCCCGAATATTGGTGTAAAGAAGATCCCTCAATATTCCAGCTTTAGTGATTTACACTGAACCAAATAAAGCCAGCATGAAGCAGCACCAGTGTGTTTTTACATTGCATTCTGCACCCAGAGGCGGCATCTGGGGTGACGTATCTACGCGTCGGAAATCCGAATACCCTGAGTGTATCAATGTTGCTTTCAAAACCAATGGCAGGTGAACTGAGTGTTGAGGTATTTTTGGTAGCCGTACACATTTATGGTATACCGCTCCTCAAACACAAGCAAAGTTTCTGAGCATCATATGCAATATGTAATCGCTTCTGTTAAATAATTCATGTTTAAGGGAAGTAATAGTCTCAATATATATATAACTTGTTTGTGTCCTTTAGCTGAGCTGACTTTTTTGGGAAAAAAGTCTGTCACAAAAAACTGCACTTGCAGAGAGAGAGAGAGAGAGAGAGAGAGAGAGAGTCAGATTGAAAGGTAACGAGGAAGAAACGAGTGGAGAGACTTGTTCAAGTGTTGAGGAGTGTTAGGTTTTGACTTATCTAAGATAAATCTCAAGGATTTACCTAACCAAATCAAGTAGCAATCAGAACAGCCTGTTCCACTTTCAAGCATGCCAGACATATTTCTATCAAGGAGAAAGTGAAGAGAAGTAGTTAGTGATTTGAGGCAGAAAGTTGTGCGGATCTTAAACACTGTAGACGAACACATTTGAATTTGCGCTGATCTCAAAAAGAAGAACGTCACTGTCAAAAATGTCCCACCCCTGTTCTGACATGCCAGCTATACCTTTTACACAGACGTCAATTCTGGCTCCGTTATGACCACTCGTTCCGGCTCAGAGGTTGAACAACACAGACCCCCTATTCTGCGTTCATATGTTTATATAGAACGTGAGGCGGAATAAATGCATAAGATTCCTGCCTTGAACAGGCTGTGTAAAAGGGGCTTATGTTTCATTGGCTCAGCTTCCAGAGTGACATTTGTGTTTCTTGTACTGTTAAGTCCTCACTCAGCACAAACAATGGGAAATGCTAGCTTTGAGATCTGGAGACTCTCTGCAAGTCTTGGATGTATTTCATGACCTACCTGCTCCTGTGGCTTGGCATATTGCCTCCTGGGAAGGCTTGGGTGACAACCACACACTGGTTGGAGGAGATGGGAAGCACAGTGTGCTTAAGGGCTGTATCCATGTTGCCCTCAACCGAGGAAGAACTCCCAAGCCCATATCTGCATGACATGTTTTTAATTCCCTATGGGGTTTGTCTTTCTTTGGCTTGATGCCTTTCTTTTTCATCTCAGCATCATTATATTCTTTCTTTGGAGGTCAATTATCACTACAAGGCCTAAGGGACAGTATGACAGTTGTCATGTAAACATACAACAGACCTTACTTTAATGTACATGGGGGATTTAACAAGCATAGATTTTTATTTTTGATTGACTGAAGAGGCATAAGAACTGACATGCAAGCAAGCAGTACATATGTTTGATTCATACAGGAGATAATTAGGACAAGAATAGCATGACAAAAAAAAGTAAAAGGTCATCACAGAAATGGAGAACTGCAAAAACAGCTTAAAGAAACACATTACAAAATAAATTCAGATCACAGTCTCTCTCTCTCTCTCTCTCTCTCTCTCTCTCTCTCTCTCACACACACACACACGCACATGCAGTGGAATATAGCAAAGCCCAGCCCAACAGAGCTGAAATCTTCTTCGTCATTTTTCACTCTCCACCTACAACGCCTCTCTCTCACAGAGTATTTTTAGTTCTTGCTGGATGTGTTTAGTCTTCTCTGCTTTAAAATCCCACTCTTGTAGCTACATGAGCCTGTGTAACTTGATTAGAGCCAGACTGAATAGGGAGGCAGGCTGAATTACGCAGGTTTTAGCACATACATACAGTGCCTTGTGTAAATATACACAAGTATACACACCCCAATAGACATAAGTGGGATTATACACTCTCAATCCCCTTTATTAGGAGCACATGCACATTCATGCGGTTCTCTAATCAGCCAATCATGTAGCAGCAGCGCAATGCAAAAAAATCATGTTGATACAAATCAAGAGCTTCACTTAATGTTCACTTCAAACAGCAGAATGGGAAAGATTGTGATCTTTATGACTTTCACTGTGGCATGGGTGCTGCTACTAGATGGATTGGTTTGAGTATTTCAGAAACTGCTGATCTCCTGGGAGTGTCACAAACAACAGTCTCGAGAGTTTACACAGAATGGTGCAAAACAAACAAACAAACAACAACAAAACCCATTCAGTGAGCGACAGTTCCGTGGGAGGAAACATCTTGTTGATAAGAGAGTCAAGGGGAAAATAGCTCAAGCTGCCATGAAGGGTATAACAACTCATATAATCACTCTTTACAACTGTAGTGAGCAAAAGAGCATCTCAGGATGCACAAAACATCACACTGTGAGGTGGATGGGATACAACAGTACAAGACCACATTGGGTTCTACTCCTGTAGTTCATCCATTTTAAGGTTTGATGCGTTGTACATCCTGAGATGCTTTTCTGCTAAGCACGGTTGTAGAGTGATTATTTGAGTTACTATAGACTTCCTGTTAGCTCAGACCAGTCTGGTGTTTCAGCTTGCAGACCATCTGCTCACAGGAATTTTTTTTTTTTTTTTTTAATATCATTTTTGTGTAAAGTCGAGAGACTGTTGTCTGTGAAAATCCCAGTCTCATTTGGGCAATATTATTTCCATTTTTAAATAATGGAATTAATGGTCTTTCATGGCATATTCAAAGTTTAGGATATATTTATGTAGACAAACTTTATAGATTGATCCTTTTCCTAAGCTTTGTCAGGGACTTGTTTGTATGTGCTCTCTACCAGCCAGGTACAGTTGTATTTATATTGAGATCATGTAACGCACACAGGTGAACTCGATTCAACTTATGTGATGTTCAGGTCTAATTTAGGGATTTTACGCCAACAGAAGTGAATACTTGTTCAATCACAAATTTTGGCTTTTTATTTGCAAATAATTTTGCAAACCCTACCACTTCAATATCATGGGCGCTTTTGGGGAGAGCCTCATGAATCCTAATGAAATCCATTTAATTTCCAGTTTGTAACACAACAAAATGTGGAAAATATTTGGAATACTTAAATGCACTATACAGTGCTCAGCGTAAATGAGTACACCCCCTTTGAAAAGTAACATTTTAAACAATATCTCATTGAACACAAACAATTTCCAAAATGTTGACAAGACAAAGTTTAATATAACATCTGTTTAACTTATAACGTGAAAGTAAGGTTAATAATATAAACTTAGATTACACATTTTTTTTTCAGTTTTACTCAAATTAGGGTGGTACAAAAATGAGTACACCCCACAACAAAAACTACTACATCTAGTACTTTGTATGGCCTCCATGATTTTTAATGACAGCACCAAGTCTTCTAGGCATGGAATGAACAAGTTGGCGACATTTTGCAACATCAATCTTTTTCCATTCTTCAACAATGACCTCTTTTAGTGACTGGATGCTGGATGGAGAGTGATGCTCAACTTGTCTCTTCAGAATTCCCCATAGGTGTTCGATTGGGTTCAGATCAGGAGACATCCTTGGCCACTGAATCACTTTCACCCTGTTCTTCTTCAGAAATCCAACAGTGGCCTTAGATGTGTGTTTAGTCATGTTGGAAAAGTGCACGACGACCAAGAGCACGGAGTGATGGTAGCATCCTCTCTTTCAGTATACAGCAATACATCTGTGAATTCATGATGCCATCAGTGAAATGCAGCTCCCCGACACCAGCAGCACTCATGCAGCCTCACATAAGGACACTGCCACCACCATGTTTCACTGTAGGCACCATGCATTTTTCTTTGTATTCCTCATCTTTGCGACGCCATACAGTTTTGAAGCCATCAGTTCCAAAAACATTTATCTTGGACTCATCACTCCAGAGTATAGAGTCCCAGTAGTCTTCATCTTTGTCAGCATGGGCCCTGGCAAACTCTAGGCGGGCTTTTTTGTGCCTGGGCTTTCAGAGAGGCTTCTTTCGTGGACAGCATCCATGCATGCCATTCCTCTGCAGTGTACGCCATATTGTGTCATGGGAAATAGTCACCCCAGTTTGGCTTTCTACTTTAGATAACTGCAGTGATCTTGCATGCCGATTTTCTTCAACCCTTCTCATCAGAAGACGCGCCTGTCAAAGGTGTTAACTTCCGTGGACGACCTGGACGTCTCTGTGAGATGGTTGCAGTTCCATCTTTCTTAAATTTTTGTACCACATTTGCTACAGTATTCTGACTGATAAGTAAAGCTTTGCTTATCTTCTTGTAGCCTTCACCTTTGTGGTGTAAATAAATTATTTTCTTTGGGGAATTCTGAAGAGACAAAGTTGAGCATCACTCTCCATCCAGCATCCAGTCACTAAAAGAGGTCATTGTTGAATGGAAAAAGATTGATGTTGCAAAATGTCGCCAACTTGTTCATTCCATGCCTAGAAGACTTGGTGCTGTCATTAAAAATCATGGAGGCCATACAAAGTACTAGATGTAGTAGTTTTTGTTGTGGGGTGTACTCATTTTTGCACCACCCTAATTTGAGTTAAACCGAAATGTGTAATCTAAGTTTATATTATTAACCTTACTTTCACGTTATAAGTTAAACAGATGTTATATTAAACTTTGTCTTGTCAACATTTTGGAAATTGTTTGTGTTCAATCAATGAGATATTGTTTAAAATGTTACTTTTCAAAGGGGGTGTACTCATTTACGCTGAGCACTGTATAATGCGGTGCTACTGGTGTATTTGTTGTCCATTAGTGAGCTTGATAATGTATTAACAGGGTGTTTGTATTGTAGTTGTCTATTACTATGAGCTTGATGTCAGTTTGTCTAGCTTATACTCTGAGTAAAAGACTACATCCAGCCTTAAAACATATTAGATTATATGCAGCAATGGAAGAGACTCAGGATATAAACAGTAAAGGTTCCAATCACTTGCAGTTCATGGTGTGATCATTTTCTGGGATATCCTGGTCATGAGTATTGTATTGACCAAAACGGCCTCACACATCTTTCATGAGTGTGCGACATTGCAAATTTCTAAATAAGAAGATGAAATGTTTAATGTTAGATACTATCATACCTCTTTTAACAACTTTACACAAAATGGCCAAACATTAAAACTTTGACTTTATTTCACACTCGCATAGCACTTTAACAAAACTGAATTGCACAAGCGTTTCATTTCAATTCATTTAGGAATACAAAAATAATCAAAATAACCTACTTTTCTTTAATCTAATACATAGAAGCAATAAAAATGAAAGGGGAAAAAAAAGAAAAACAGTCTATAATAAAGGGAAAATGGTCGATAATTTGACAAGTCAATCAGTGGATGCTAATAAGATGACATTTTTGATATTTTAAATTTACTGATAAGTGTGATATATAAGTAAATATAATCATTTACATTTTACTTAAAGCTTAAAACCATTAAAATATGGTTAGAAACTACATTAACATTTTGGAATTGTTCATGAGGCTGATTCATGAGAAGTGCTAACTGCAGGTAACGACTAATGGTACATCAGCTAAATCACAATATGTAGTTTCTAGAAAAACAACAGATATGACAATTAGCATTATCCAGCCAATTTGTCTCAGCTGTGTTGCATTAAATAGGCTGGTAGTACTGTATAACTTAGTATACTCAGGGTGGCATAGTGGTTAACACTCAGTGCGTTTACATGCACATAGAGAAAATCGAATTTCTGCCGTTGCTCGACTGAAATCGAAGTTCTAAATGCCATGGAAACACCTTAGCTAGGCTGAAATTGAACCGAACTTGATTTCTCGTAATCGAGCTACACGACCTAGATTATGCGATTTTTGCCGAGCTACTTAGTGCATGTATACCCTATCGAGCTACGTAGTCGAGCTACTTACTTCAGCACTGCCCCTTCCGGAAGTGACGAGTGACGAGACCACAAGCGGGAAACACGACAGCCTCGGTCGGCATGACAACAGTAGTAGCGAGCAGCAGAAGAGGTCAGGAGGAACAAACGAAGAAGAGAAAATGGCAAGCAGAAACGTGCACTTCTGGAGCAATGAGGAGACAGAGTTCATGCTCATTCAGCTTAAGGAGTTGAATATATTAAAATTCATGGACGGGAGAAAAACGCGCAATGGAGAACACGGAACTGATAACTTTGTTTACACTCTTGAATAGCTCTTCTTCATGACGACAACCGGAAGTGTACCAACACGATGGGGCGTGTAGCGCCACCTGTGGCTCGGGTGCACAATGTACCTCACACAATAGCTCGATTTCCTTGTGTGCATGTAGGATTGGATTTCTCTGGCACCCCTGCTGGGACCCTTTGCTCGATTACCGACAGCAGCTCGATTTGGATGTGCATGTAAACGTACTGACTGTTACCTTACAGCAAGAAGGTTCTGGGTTCAAACCTCATGGCCGATGGGGGCCTTTCTGTGTGGAGTTTGCATGTTCTCCCTGTGTCTGCGTGGGTTTCCTCCCACAGTCCAAAGACATGCAGATTAGGTAAAATATCAGCCACTGGGTTTGTACAAGACAGTGTACACTTAGTGCCGGCCCCAAGCCGAGATAGATTTGAAGGCCCAGTGTGAGACAAGCGTGAGCTTAACTGCTTATTAACTGTCTGAAAATAAAATGGTCAATTCGTATACTATTATGTCATTTATGAATTTAGCATTCAGATCAGCAGGACTGAAAACTGTACACTCATATACACAGTGTCATTGCAGGAACTGTTTAGTGTATGTTTGTTTCAACAATATGCAATAATTTAATAAGTTAATTTGCATTTTATAACCTTCATATGTCTTCTTCTTCTCCTTTCGGCTGTTCCCGTTAGGGGTCGCCACAGCGGATAATGTCCCTCCATCTCCTCCTGTCTTCTGTATCTTTTTCTGTAGCACCAACCATCCTCATGTCCTCCTTCACCACATCCATACAGTAAAGTTCATCTTTGGTCTTCCTCTTTTCCTTCTACTGGGCTACTCCATCTCCAGCATTATAACTTTCATATGTACCGTATACCGTTACATTTGGAGTTGCAAAATTCTGGCTAGTTGAAATGTTGACATGACTGACTACTGAACTTGGAAAATAGCTAGCCACAGTGATTGGTGAGCTACTACTGTACGAAGTTCATTTCAAGCCCTGAAATTAGTTAAATTGCATTACTATATTGATATTTCACTACATTTTTTTGGCTCCTATTCTTGGTTAGGTACTGTATCATGTATGTTAATTTGTGTTTTAATTTCTCTGTGAACTGTATGGCATAGTGTGTGTATGCATAGCAAGCACCATGCTAGGTAGTAGAGTGTGTTTTAGTTCTCAGTGTCAGGTTGAAGCCTCTGCTGGGCTCTGCTGGTTTCTGATGGTTGAGGTGTATAAATACATTGCCAGACCATATGGACAGCATTGTCTTGGGAGGCTGGTACCAACTTACTGTAGCTCTGCTGCTGCCACCACTGCTCACACACTCCATCTGTCTCTTTCCACCCCTCTTGCTCACTCACTCTACCACACTCCTTCTGCTCTAATGGAAACGGAAATTCGTGTGTTAAAAGGACACCACTATACATCTACATATATTCCTAATGAATGTATCATGCTGCTTCTGCTATAGCAGATGTAAAGACAGACAGGTGTATTAGGCTAAATGTTTTCACTGGGTTTGCTAACTGAAGCCTTGGCTGACTAAAGCTTATGTGTCACTGACACTGTTTAAAAGGAAGAGTAATGAGTTGTGCTATTGACAGAGCCAAGTGGCCACTCAAGTGGATGGCTCTGTAAAAGCTGGACTCTGATCATTCTCACTCTTGCTTGCTCACACACTTATCTTCTGCTCACTCTCATTATCTCTTGTTTTCCCCTTGCACTCATTCTCTTGCCTTCAATAATGATAGCAGGGCTTATAGATAGTGCACTGCCTTATCAGGTTGCAAATTGTTTTGTTTATATCCATGGTCATTGACCTGTATTCCAACTGGAAGCTAATATGCAGCATGCATTCGAAATTCAGATCTTTGGTGTTAGGAATCACAGACTTAGGCTACATCCACACGACAATGGCAACGAGATTTTATTTAAAAAAAAAATCGCGTCCACATGGACAACGGATCAGTAAAATATCAGGTACATATGGCAACGCAACGCTTGCTGAAAACGATGCAATACACATGCCACACCTCTACGTGCGCTGTAAAGGCCTCTGCATGCTTGTGCGACACGGCTTTCGCAGACAGCTTTTCGCAGACAGTTGTAATTTATTGTTGAGCGGGGATAATAGGCGTGCGCGATGTTATTCACCGGCACAACGCAAGGGGGCGCGAAGTCGCTAGGAGTAGTTGGTGGGTGTGGTTAGTGGAGTGTTTATCCTCCGGTTACTTATAATAACTAGAACTGGAGTCGTATAGATGTACGTACTTCCTCACTTCCTCGATCAACCGCTCTTCGTGCTGCTCCATCTTCGCTCGTGTTTTTAAAAATGCCGGTCGTGAAAACAAAACAAACCGGGAAAGTAGGGAAGCGGAAGTGCGTGTACAGCGGATGTAGAGTGGACCAATCAGAGCCGTCTTGTCTGCGAGGCTTCTGCGGTGGTCACAATTTTTGGGAGGTGCGCGCAGAGCGTCTGCGAAGGTGGGGGGGCTACGCAGACACTGTCTGCGACACCGTCTGCGAGGACTGGGTTGTCAGCATAAATTGGCCTTAAGACGGTCCCATCGGAGACACCAGAACAATAGAAGAAGTAGGACGCATGCGCATAAACCCCTTCTTCTACCTGGCGTGAAGCACTCAGGAACAAACACACAACAACAAGAAGAAGATGGCTGTGACTACGCAAGGAAATCGTGCCTTCTGTGTGTACAAATTAGTTTTATTAGTGTGCATAGTTTTATATAACTTAATTTTCTTATTGTGTGTGAACATTTTGAAAAGCATTTTTATATAATTTATATAACTTTTTATATTGTGTGTGAACATTTTGAAAAGCAGTCTTATCCAATAAAAAAAAGAAATTCAAGAAATGGTTCAGTTACTTGTTTATTTAAAAGAAAAGCTGTATACAAAAGTGAATGCAATGCAGTGGTTCATACAAAACAGCGAGAGTGCTGCTTGTTCTAGTCATGTGGTTATGACATCATCGTAAACAAATCCATTCTACCCATCCAGACGACTTCGCAACGGCGCTGTTGCCAGATTTTTCCACTCTGGAACCCGTTCTCAAAAAATATCGTTTCGGGGCACCCAAAACGCCAGTGCCGTGTGGACGCCAGGCCGAAACGATAAACAATTTTATCAGATTCACCTGAAACCGTTGCCGTGTGGACAGCCTCTTAGGCAATGAGAGAGATGTTACATGTTGTAGCAAACTTACGACTGTGTTTGTCCTGCTGTAACACACCAAGTTTAAGGGTAGGGAGAGCATCGATGTGGAGAGCAGTTTATTTACATAAGGGTTGTTTTACAATCAGGGTACAAAGTTTGTGTCACAGGAGTCCAAAATTCAAATTGATTCAAACTGGTTCTTGTACCAGTTTTTAAGTGAAGGACAAGTTAAAGAACAGATTTCAGGTAAGTTTTTGACACGTGTGTATGGTAGTTTTGTGTAATCTGCTATAAGATAAAGAAGATTAAGTGTCGCTTTAAGCAGGGCTGGGAGAAACAAATGAAGTGATTCTCGGAGAGGACATTTTTTTTTGACAATTCAGAATCCACTACTTCCATAGTGCTTTTAAATATAAGGCTGTAGGCTTTGTGTTAGTTGTCTCTAATATTTATGTCCCAATATCTTGATCACATTTTAGGATGAAAATAATCATTTTAGATATGTTATTTTATATTGAAAAATTAGCTGTCTCGGAGAGGACATTTTTTTTTGACACAATTACATACTAATTTGATCAAAATAGTCTGAAAACTTACTGGCATTCAACATTAAAACTTAACTATGTTTCCAATGATATGGAACCAAATATTTGTTTTATGGTATAAAGAATGATGTAAGTGCATCCCTTTTGGAGCTACCTGTGGTCAAAAAAGCACTTTTTCTAAATGACACAAGTAATTTTGCTAAATATGACACATATTGCCATACATTCACCAAAAATAACGTTATCACCAATTTGTTTTTGCATGGTAAATAGAGCTATCACAGGGCTACAATAAACAACCAAGTTTATTTAGTCAAGCCTTTTGATATTGAAGATAATAAGTGTTAAATGTGATTTTTAGCTTGCGTACCCTGATTGTAAAACAACCCATAATCAAAAGAATTGGTGTTGGTAACTGCTATGGTATGAAAGGAGTCAGGCAGTTCATTTGTCACTGATGGGCTTTCTGATGAAATTGTATTTGCAGCTGCATTTATGTTTAACCTGATCCATGTCCCCTGAGTCAGCGTGTTCACTCTTCTCATGTTCAATGGGTCATTCTTCAGGTTAACCTTCAGGTTCATTCATTCAATGCTAGAGATTTCCAGCCTTTCAGTGTAAGCAGTAGTACCCTGTTTTGAGCTAGGAGTGGAAAACAATTCTTCTAACCACAAGCAAGCACATTATCAAATATATTGAGGATATTACATGGTGGCACGAAGATATGGAGTTTATCTTTGAGTGGTGAATGGAGTGAGCAAAGCTGTGTAATGTTCTTTATATTGTATGGACGCATCCACAAAAAATACTCAAGTTAATCAAAAGAATTTTGAACCGGTTTGCCATTTTGACAATGTGCGTCAAGTCAGAGGGAAAATGATGATAGTGACGTCATTGCAGTGAAATATCGGAAAATATGTCCCTCAGATCCGCGATGTATTTCGTATGAAAAATTCAAGTTTTTCTACATGAGAAGATAAACTTCATATTTTCAAGCCAGTGTGTGATTTTCTTTTTATTCTATAGACACATTCCCAAATAAAAAGTACCCAAATTTATCAAAACAATTCATTGATTTCCTCACGAGTGGCATCTTGAGAAGTATGTGTCATCGTTGCTCTCCAGATGTAGCTTGCATGGAAAATATGAATGGTGTATTTCCCAGTAAAACACTCGTGTCCATACAATATAATAAGATATCAAAGATAATTAGTTATTTTACAGTCAAGCTGTTTGTCTGCTATGGCAAACCGTGTAACTGAATGGGTTGGTGTCATTGGTTTACTTAGTGAATCTCAGATGTCATATTGCTTGCTGCAACCAGATGTGTGCTGTTTCTCATGTTTGTTTGCATCTCCTCATGTATTCCTTGGCAATGAGAACCTCAGACAGCTGTCCACACCATGGAAATAGTGCAAACTGATACTTAGGAACACAATGAAATGGGGTGAAACTCATGGAATAAACAAGAAACACGACAAGCATCAACAACTGCACATAATAGGATTAACAAGCCAACGTGAAGTTCTTGTCAGATAGGAAAGTCTTGCAAAACCAAGAATAAATTGCCAAGGTATTAATTTACCAGTAACAGAAGGCATGGGGAAAAATAGTGCAGGAATTGCATGTATGCCATTATTCAAGTCAAACTTCTAAGAAGCATATTTGAGCACAATCAGCAAATATTATAGAGATAATGGACAAACTTTGTCTCCTTTTCCTTCTTTGGTGACTTTTTAACTTTTTGAAGTTTTCCACGAAGTTCTTTTGCCTCTATAAGAGCAAACTGTCATGAACAACTTATCAACAGAGAGAACAAGAGCTTAAGAAAGTTTTTGAGAAACTCTGTCAGCTTGTTGTGAACTGTGCCAGAGGTATTTATTGGGCAGTGTTAGTACAGCTTTAAGAGAGACCCTCCTTATTTGAAGAGAAGAAGGAGCATTACTCCCCTGGCACTGCATGGCTGCTCCAGGTTGGCATAATGAGGGCACTGCTGCACGCTCACTCCTCCCTACCTGTCCTATGGGAATCTCCATTCATCATGTGACATACACAACATCCCATATTTTCTGCCCTTCGTTCTGATCATGTGACCTCTCTAACATTTCTATATTGCTTAATTTTCTCAGTGACAATGTATGTTGTGGACTCAGTGCTCTACATTCTGTTATACTCAGAAGGCACTGTGTGCATACCATAATGCATACCATGGTTTTCTATTTTGCAGAGCTCTATATTTATGACCTGCATTAAATATTATATTGCTTCTGCTTGCCTGTTTAATGCTGGTAACCAATAATATTCCACAGAAGCAGGAAATGTTTAATGCACTATACCAGGGCTATTCAAATACTGTACATTGAAGCGGCTGTGCTGGAGATGTGGGACTCGTTTTCATGCGCCTTTTGGTGGGACTGTGGCTGCTACATCTCGGGAATTACATCCTGACCCCTACTTGGTGGACTTTTTACTTTTTATTATTTATTCATTTATTTATTTATTATTTTCCCCCCTTTATTATTTATTTATTTATTTATTTATTTTTCCTTTGTCTATAATTGTAAAGCGTCGTTGGGTTTTTTGAAAGGTGCTATATAAATTCAACTTCTTCTTCTTATTATTATTATTATTTGCAGGGGGGCCAAACTAGAAAATTATAAAATTTGTGAGGGCCGGAGGGGCAACTGACATAAAATTGATATCAGCTAAAGGCAATTAAAATATACTATACTAAGGTACATAATATATGAAATAAAATAAGGTACATTATTCTTTTCCTTTCCTTTATTATGAAAGCATTCAACACATTCAACAACATGTTGTAATGATTACAACAAAAGCTTCCCTAAGTGCAAAACTGCAAATGCAAATACTGCATAAGACTTGGGGTGATGATAACAAGTATATTGAGAAATATACACAGCTTTTACCCTTAAAACAGTAAACATAAGTAATAGCTTATATAACAAATTCAGACAATCAAAATAAAGCTGCCATAAGTGCAAACTGCAACTGCAGTTTCAAGTATCAAATCTTATTTGGGGTGATAACAACATTCAAATATCCCTGAAATATACCTTTAAAGCAGTACACATTTTAAAACAAGATCAACATTTCAAGTGTACAGTAAGTAAGTACAAATCTGCTAATTAAAACAATATGTGCTGTAAACATACTCTTGATGGAAACTAACTACTAACAAGAATAGTTTTTTCCTCATTTAGTTTACCTTATTTATCAGTGAGCTCTCTCTTGTTCTGTGCAAAAGCCACCAATTGCACGCTGACTTTGTTCAAAAGAAGTTACTAGTCTGTCTATTCTCCTTCGTCTCTCCTCGGAGCCCTCTCGGTATTGCTCAGAAAATGAAGCATGTTTTGTTGTAAAATGTCTCTTCACGTTGTACTCTTTGGCCACAGCTACGGATTCGTTGCACAATAAACATACAGGTCTATCGCTTGCCGTAGTTGGCAAAGTAAATAAGTACTTTTCAGTCCATTCGCTTTGAAATTTATGGTTTTCTCTGTCAACTTTGCGATGTTGCTTGGACAGCGCCATGTTGCCACTGCTGTAGCTGCATGGAGTGTGTCACATCGCGAGAATCGGTGAGAATGAGTGTTTGTCACCATGGAGACGACCTGTACTCTGGTCTGTGCCACAGCGGTAGAGAAAACTGTGCGCCGCGGCAGATACGTAGATATGTTTTTTTTTTGTTTTGTTTTTTAAAAATCTGCCGCGGGCCGGATTAAATTTCAATCGGGCCAATTTCGCCCCCGGGCCGCTATTTGAATAGGCCTGCACTATACTGTATATAAGTAGACTGCACATGACTGTAGACTGAAAATCTGCAGAAAATCAGTTGCTGTATACATTTTAGGACAAGAAGTATAGTTAAAAATATTACCAGAATATGTTTTCACATTTGTTTTAGGGATTTACATGGGTATAATAATAATAATAATAATAATAATAATAATAATGCTTTTTTTGAGCCCTGTGATGACCTGGCGACTTGTCCAGGTTGTACCCCGCCTTTCGCCCGTAGTCAGCTGGGATAGGCTCCAGCTTGCCTGCGACCCTGTAGAACAGGATAAAGCGGCTAGAGATAATGAGATGAGATGAGATAATGCTTTTTTGATGTTTTTAAATCATTTACATTTACTTGACATTATTTTCATAAAAACAGGAAAAACAAAAGTATATATTTTTTTACTTTTGCAAATAATTTTTGGATAATTTTGAAAATTTAAATTGTGGCATTCTGTACTGGCACATGGAGACATTCTCTTCTGGTGCATAAAAGAAACCTTTTAACATTTAAAAAATTGAAAATAGTTTTTCACAGTACTGTATAGACAGAAGTATTTAACCCACAAGTATTTATTTATTTATTGTGAGGCCATAAGTTCAAATCCCATCAACACCACGTTGCCACAGTTGGGTCCCTGAGCAAGGCCATTAGCCCTGAACTCCTCCCTTGTATCCCATTGTTAATTGTAATGCCGCTTTTCCACTACAAACGCGGCTGAGTCGGGCTGAGCCGTGCCGTGCTGTCGGGCTGAGCGGGGCTGTTGGAGTTGCATTTCGACTACAACCGCGCTGAACCGTGCTGGCTGGAAGTGGGTGGACACATTGGGTGGAGTTAGCGAAAGTGGGTGGACGTCAGGTGATGTCGTTAGGCAGCGCAAACAGTGACATCAGTGAGCTTTTAAGCGGTAGTCTCACAACCCGGAGAGTAAACAATAAACATGGAGGACATGGAGTCGTTAGTGTTGCTGGTCTTGGTGCTGTGGCTTGTTGTCACCGACAACGCGGACAGATACTGGCAAGAGCGTATAGATGAGGCGAGGCGCATAAGGCTTCAGAAATTCTCGTAATTCGTAATTCTTCTCCTTCCGGGTTTGCGGTGTTTACAGATCCCAGCGCGCTCGCGGGGCGTGTGTGGGCATGTGAGGACACTCCTCCTCACCAATCAGTGCACAGGGGAGTGTCTGCTCACGCCCCCAGCCTCACTCGGCTCGGTTTGGCTCGCTTCAGCCCCACTCCAAAACGGTGCGAGTTTTAGGGGCTAAGCAGGGCTGAAGCGAGCTGAGTCGTGCTGGTTTTTGGTAGTCGAAACGCGAGCCGTGTCGGGCTGAAGTGAGCTGAAGCGAGCTGAAGTGAGCTGAAAAAGGGTAGTGGAAAAGGGCCATAAGTTACTTTGAATAATAGTGGTAGCCAAATATCTAAATGTAAACATATATTTTGAAGCTAGCCGTTCAGTCAATCCATTAGTCAGTCAGTTTTTGTGTTCTATAGTCCTTTAAGCTATCTTATAACAATATTTATGACAATATTCCACAATTCAAATCTTTGTAGCAGTACCACCAAAGCACCCAACATACAGTGATAAGTTCCCTACAGAACTCAACATCCCACAAAATGATTAGAACTGAAATTTCTCTACAGCTATACGGCTGGAAAATGAGCTATACTTTGACTTGGGTGATCAGCAGATGGCTGTTTGTAGCCTTTCATATTTATGGACTTTGTGATAATCAGCTAAAGCCTGGTGCCTACTTTTATAGACTGTAATAATCACCTGTGGACAGTTACCATTATGTATCTATATGTTATGTAAATACTTTTATAAATTATGAGCAACAGTGGGTTATGCGTTTACTTTTTTATTTTATTTTTTATTCTTTTATTTATTGGCTTCTGAAATGGCTAAGATTGAATAGCACTGATTTTCAAAGATCATGATTTGTGTCTCTTAAGAGAGACAGTGAATGAACAGAAAGAAAGCATAATGGCAGGATAATGACCTAGAAGATATTAAACGGAACAATCATCATGTGATTTCCATTAAACAGAGAGCATTTTTAGAATCATAGGCTAGAATTAAATATTATAAATACCAGAAATAGGGTGGCATATTGGCATTGGTTGATGTGTGAGATTACTGGGGGGTTGGGGCAGTACATGCTACCCTCAGTGGGGAAGTTCCGGTGGAGGAGAGACACAGTCAGGCCAGTTCATCTATGTGCTGCTGGTGCCATATGGAACCACATGATACATCCACTCACTCTCATGCTTGATTGCCTGGTCTGAGGGAGCAGAAATAATACACTGGCACAGTGAACCACACTGAACAAGCTCAAGTACATCAGTCGAAGGCAGTCCTTCGGTCTCTTGCAGAGCCTGAATCCTCTAGACACCTGTTAGAAACCAGATAGTATTAGCCATGAACTAAGTGAAAGGTGGGCGGGGGGCTTCTTTAACTCACTTATGAGTGTGAGTTGGTATTTTGGATGTATAGGCTTTTATTATCTTTAGTTATTTATATTTACCAAAAGTAACGTTTCTCATTCAGGTCAGGACGCTTTAATATTGAACACCTTTTGAAAGCTCTCTTACTATAGTAGACTGTTGGAGAAAACAAATGCAGTTTTATCATTAGTTACTGTACCTCAGTTTTGTTGGTTGTGGAGGAAGAGCAGGTTTCTGAGGGCTTCCTACTCAGAAGTGTGTCTCATGCACCTTTCTTCCTCAGCTTCACTCAAATGCGTTTTCTTTTAAGTTTGTTCTTGGGGGCGTCGTGGCTCAGGTGGATAAGGCGCCATACCAGGTACCCGGGTTTGATTCCAACCCGAGGTCATTTCCCGATCCTTCCCCGTCTCTCTCTCTCCCACTCATTTCCTGTCTCTACACTGTCCTATCCAGTGAAAAAAGCCTGAAAAAAAAAAGTTTGTTCTTATGCTTTCTTATTCCAGGGCATAAAATTTAAAATTCAACAACGACAACAACTTTCATTCTATTATTTGTATTGTAAAATGTCCTCTTTCAGAGATCATTCAAGGTGAGAGTAGGCAATGTTGAAGAAACCAGCAAAAGTATGCTAGATTTTGAAAGTATCCAACCTAAAAATCCCACCCTGTCCCTTCAGTCCTCCCCCCAAAGTCACTTCTCCAAAACACATGAACACGTACTGCCTGATTACTGCTGGAGGACAAGTCCATGAAAGAGAGGGTTGGGGGGTGGAGCGTAGCACATCATTGTCATGTCCAACTACCTCGTGGTGCATTCACATAAGAAAACATCTAACATTGTCATAATGAATGTAAACAACAAACATGGCTATTAGTGCTCACAGCTGTTGACTAGCCAGCTAGCTTTAGCAGTATGTCTGCCTGTCCTTTGTGGAAGACCCCATCATGCGCAATGAGTGCACAGGTAGAGTGCACGCAACTAGGCAGGTAGGTAGGTAGACAGGCAGGTAGGACATCCCGTCATTGCATTTGAACCAAATGAAATGATTGGATGGGCTTTTTACAGCCCAGCAACTGCCACAGATGACAGATTTTTTTTCTTTATACTGTCAGAGCATGTGATTTATTCACTGCTGTCAGGATGTAAAGAGAATTTCAAAAAACATAACAAAAATTTTACTAAAATAAATTGCTTACCCTAGCTTTAAGTGTTTGGCTATCTCTCCTGGAGAACAGCTTAATTTCTAAATTGACAGGGAGTGATAATTTTCCCTGATGTTTTCCTGACACATTTTTCATTATTATAATTTCCACATGCTTTGAAACATCCATTTCCAAATAACAGTGTGAGTTAAGCAATTTGGCCCCACTGAGAGGTACCATTTCCGTTTTTCTGCACTTCATCTAGATTTCGCAATCTGTGACTAGTTTTAGGGAAAAAATCTCAATCTTTAATTGAGTTTAACATGCTGTGGCAGCGAGGGCGTGGTTGAGCGCTGGCTGTGAACAGCGAGGAGTCACGTTGAACCAGCAGGTAACATGAGATGAGTTACACCTGTGTCTAATTACTGGTGTCTATTTATGTGTCTCTGTGCGTTTTTCAGATAGCCAATAACAAAAGAAAGTTGAGCCTCCCAGTGCTGTGTTTGTGCGTGCATACGTGCATGTGAGATTTGTAGTCAATGAAAAGCGAAGGAAAATAAAACCGCACCATGAATGGTCAAGCCTGTCTCCCAGTTCCTCATTGCGCCACCTCAGAATGTTATTACACTGGCGAACTGGGACAATGAGGAACTGGGAGGACAATGAGGAACTGGGAGACAGGCTTGACAATTTGCAGTGCATTTTTATTTTCATTCATACCGCATACTCACACTAGGCATGGTTGTCTTGTACTGTGCCTGAGACCTTGAATATGATGGTCTCCCCTTTCCACTCCCCCACTGTCCTGCTCTAATATTGTTCCTGGCCCGAGTATGGTAACCTCATCAAAATGCAACTTTTTGTGTTGAAAAAAAGCTCTGTTGCATAGAACGATGGAGTCTGTTTTTACCCTAGAAGGAGACAGCTGATGCTGAGGGAAGCATTTGCAGCTTTACTCATTGACTAAAATCCACGATCATCAATAAAGTGAGAACCAGACCCGTTATTAACTCTAATACAGGTAGTCGTCGACTTACGACTGCATTTGGTTACGACTGACTGGTCGTAAACCGATCTGGTCGTAAATCGGCCTATGTTAAATGAACATTGTAATCATCTTAAAGTCTTATTTTATCAACATTTTCTTATTTCATTACCTTGGCTCGGGGCGGCACGGTGGTGTAGTGGTTAGCGCTGTCGCCTCACAGCAAGAAGGTCCGGGTTCGAGCCCGTGGCCGGTGAGGGCCTTTCTGTGTGGAGTTTGCATGTTCTCACCGTGTCCGCGTGGGTTTCCTCCGGGTGCTCCGGTTTCCCCCACAGTCCAAAGACATGCAGGTTAGGTTAACTGGTGACTCTAAATTGAGCGTAGGTGTGATTGTGAGTGTGAATGGTTGTCTGTGTCTATGTGTCAGCCCTGTGATGACCTGGCGACTTGTCCAGGGTGTACCCCGCCTTTCGCCCGTAGTCAGCTGGGATAGGCTCCAGCTTGCCTGCGACCCTGTAGAAGGATAAAGCGGCTAGAGATAATGAGATGAGATGAGATTACCTTGGCTCATTATTTGGTTTAAGTCAAACATTGCATACTACACTGCGTACAGTACAATTCGTTTAATATGTGCATACATGTCAACCTATACGGAATGTCCGTATTTTATACGGATTTGATTCAATAAACGTAGTATACGGGCGTATAAATAAAGTTATACGGATTCTTTAAAAAACTTCAATATTTATTTAGAGCTATAATCAATTCCCACGATGATAAACGTACTGTACAGCACAGACAGCCAGTAAAGAGTCTTATGAAATCACGCGTTATCTTGTGGTAGCGAGACTTCGTTCCACTTTTGATCATGCGCACACCGCATTGCGAGAATCCCGCCAACCGTGAAGTCATAGACATATAAACATAGATGCCGCCTTCTGCGTAGAATCATACGTCATCCATATTGGATGTGGCAAAGTGGAGATTCTTCAACCGTTTCTGGTATAGCGTCTAGACAGTAGCCGAGAATAAAGATGCCTCATTCATGTGCTGTGTTTAACTGTACCAACAGGTTTACCGTCCAAACGAGATCACATGGGATTACCTTTCACAGGTGAGACTGGAAAAATACTTTGTATTCATTCTGAAGGTTTATTGTTATTAATATTGAATAAAAAGTAACTGGGATATATCATTGTTAATTATCATTCAAATTTTAGGTAAATTATTTTAATTTGCATCTTATACGGATTTTATAAGGGAAATACGGATTTTGGAGGTTGGTTATACAGGTTTGATTGACCAAAGGTTGACATGTATGTATGTGCAAAACAAAAAATATGAAATACAGGTGTGAAAAATAGAAAACATTTTAGTTTGAAACATACCAAAATACAAATGTAAAACATAGCAAAGTACAAAATTTAGTGACCGCTGGCATCACTGGTGCTTGGCTGTGGGTCATCTATGTCATCATCAGCTGTTGCAGCGCTCGGGCTGGCGGGAGCATTTGCTCGTTTCATAAACCAGGAGCTGGGGCGGAAACTGTATGACGGAGTGTGCGAGGGAGCGCGAGAGAGACTGCACATGTGCCTGGAGCTGGGGAGGAAACTGTTGTACGCAGCGAGAGGCGCTGCCGGGAGCTGGGGCGGAAACTGTCATACGCTCAGCTAGCTCAGCTGGGAAACACTTGCCAGTCATAACCAGACGGTCGTAAAGTCGATCGGTCGCATAGGTCGTAAGTTGACGACTACCTGTATTCTCAATTGAATTAAAAAGTGCTTGTCATAGTGTTCGAGTTCTGTGCTTGGGCACGATTAACTATCCCACAGATGCATACCATGCTCACATCCAACTGAACCAAGCCTGAGCCTTCCGTTTCCAAGCGGGCCAGCTGAACGCATGCAGTAATCACACTAGTCAAACGAATTGGACTTTGGGGGTCAAACATGCTCAGAAGTGGTACAGGTCGCCTTGTGTGAGTACACCCTTTCATGGATTCATTCAGGAACAGAAAAGGCACTGCATGCAAGGAAGTACACTTTATTAGATTTTAGTCATATTTGTTTTCATTCAGTCAAAAGTGTTGTGTATTTTGGAGTAAAGTGATCAAAGAAATCCTTTATGTTCATATTCTGAATATTGTTAGGAGACCTGAATAGTGCAGAAGGAAGAGCACTTGAGCACTTTACCTATAACTAGATTGGTCTGTCCCAGTGGATTTGTTAGACAGTGTGGGATGAGCCTCAGCTTGCTATAGTTCAGACCTGTTGCTTTTCTATAAGCAGGTGAAGTATTCACCCCAGAGGAGCACTTTGTTATATAGGTCAACCTCCTGCAAGCAGGGCAAGACTTTATCATTACTTGGCTGATATGGCAGGAAGTGGAAATCACTGAATGGCTTTATGAAATGGGTTGCTGTACTCTGTGTCTGGATATATTAAGAAGGGCTGGTGGAATAAAGGAATAGATCCAGCATAACCTACAAAATATTGGAAGTTCATCAGTATCTTATGTCCCAGTATCAAATAAAAATCATGTTGAATTTATGTCAAGCTTCACAGACTCTATCGTATGATCTAGCCGCTGTTCTTGTATTCTCAGTAGATTCTCAAAGGGTGAGTTTACACCTGTGTTGGGAACAGAGGGAGTCTGGTGTATGTTTCTCCATGTAGGTCAAATCTAAGCCCACTTCTCTGAAAGCACTGTGTATGCCATGTAGGTTATACCTTATGCTCCAGCCTCCGTATGCATTTGCATCAGTGCTGGCAGACACCTGTGTAAAGGAGCAAAATCATGTATACAGCTTTCCATCTGTCTCATATTGAGTGACATGACATGACTGGAATCTGACCTTTTTGCACTGTATCTTTGAGGCTAGCTTTAGCACTGTGTTGAAAACAAAAACAGCAACAACTAAATCATTACATAATTTCCTGAATAGCATTGTTGAAGTAACACAAGCTATATGGGCGGCATGGTGGTGTCGTGGTTAGCACTGTCGCCTCACAACAAGAAGGCTCTGGGTTCGAGCCCAGCAGCCGATGGGACCCTTCCTGTGTGGAGTTTGCATGCTCTCCTTGTGACTCCGTGGGTTTCCTCCAGGTGTTCCGGTTTCCCCAACAGACAAGACATACAGTTAAGTTAACATGGGGTGGCCTTGGGCTGAAGTGCCCTTGAGTAAGGCACCTAACCCCCAACTGCTCCCTGGGCACTGTAGCACACACACAGACCCACTGCCCTGGATATGTATGTGTGTGTGTATGTGCTCATTGCTCACGTGTGTGTGTGCATGTGTCTGTTCACTGCTTCAGATGGGTTAAATGCAGAAAGGAGTTATGTACATGTGATAAATAAAGTTGCTGTTCTTTTTCTATATGCAACAATTTAAATAAATGCGTATTTAAATTAAGTACACTAAGTATACATAGTTGCCCTTGTTATTTACAGTGGTACTTGAAAGTTTGTGAACCCTTTAGAACTTTCTATATTTCTGCATAAATATGACCTAAAACATCATCAGATTTTCACACAAGTCCTAAAAGTAGATAAAGAGAACCCAGTTAAACAAATGAGACAAAAATATTATACTTGGTCATTTATTTACTGAGGAAAATGATCCAATATTACATATCTGTGAGTGGCAAAAGTATGTGAACCTTTGCTTTCAGTATCTGGCGTGACTCCCTTGTGCAGCAATAACTGCAACTAAACGTTTCCGGTAACTGTTGATCAGTCCTGCACACCGGCTTGGAGGAATTTTAGCCCATTCCTCCGTACAGAACAGCTTTAACTCTGGGATGTTGGTGGGTTTCCTCACATGAACTGCTCGCTTCAGGTCCTTCCACAACATTTCAATTGGATTAAGGTCAGGACTTTGACTTGGCCATTCCAAAACATTAACTTTATTCTTCTTTAACCATTCTTTGGTAGAACGACTTGTGTGCTTAGGGTCGTTGTCTTGTTGCATGACCCACCTTCTCTTGAGATTCAGTTCATGGACAGATGTCCTGACATTTTCCTTTAGAATTCGCTGGTATAATTCAGAATTCGTTGTTCCCTCAATGATGGCAAGCCGTCTTGGCCCAGATGCAGCAAAACAGGCCCAAACCATGATACTACCACCACCATGTTTCACAGATGGGATAAGGTTCTTATGCTGGAATGCAGTGTTTTCCTTTCTCCAAACATAACACTTTTCATTTAAACCAAAAAGTTATATTTTGGTCTCATCCATCCACAAAACATTTTTCCAATAGCCTTCTGGCTTGTCCACGTGATCTTTAGTAACCTGCAGACGAGCAGCAATGCTCTTTTTGGAGAGCAGTGGCTTTCTCCTTGCAATCCTGCCATGCACACCATTGTTGTTCAGTGTTCTCCTGATGGTGGACTCATGAACATTAACATTAGCCAATGTGAGAGAGGCCTTCAGTTGCTTAGAAGTTACCCTGGGGTCCTTTGTGACCTCACCGACTGTTACATGCCTTGCTCTTGGAGTGATCTTTGTTGGTTGAGCACTCCTGGGGAGAGTAATAATGGTCTTGAATTTCCTCCATTTGTACACAATCTGTCTGATTGTGGATTGGTGGAGTCCAAACTCTTTAGAGATGGTTTTGTAACCTTTTCCAGCCTGATGTGCATCAACAACGCTTTTTCTGAGGTCCTCAGAAATCTCCTTTGTTCGTGCCATGATACACTTCCACAAACATGTGTTGAAGATCAGACTTTGATAGATCCCTGTTCTTTAAATAAAATAGGGTGCCCACTCACACCTGATTGTCATCCCATTGATTGAAAACACCTGACTCTAATTTCACCTTCAAATTAACTGCTAATCCTAGAGGTTCACATACTTTTGCCACTCACAGGTATGTAATATTGGCTCATTTTCCTCAATAAATAAATGACCAAGTATAATATTTTGTCTCATTTGTTTAACTGGGTTCTCTTTATCTACTTTTAGGACTTGTGTGAAAATCTGATGATGTTTTAGGTCATATTTATGCAGAAATATAGAAAATTCTCAAAGGTTCACAAACTTTCAAGCACCACTGTACATGCCATCCACCATTAATCATTAATCAGACTTGTTTGTGAATGGCAGAGACATTTAAAAGAGAACGTGGAGTATTGATTTGTTCAATATTTAAGTGAACATAGTTTACTATTAATATTTGTATTATATGTGCATATAATAAAAAATGTGCACATTTACAGTTAGGGATCAAAACATTTCCCATGAATGACACAAACATAAAGAAATATGCAAATAAAAACAGGCATTAACTGTTTGTGTTATTAGTGTGTATGTACATCAGTGTCTATGCTGCTTATTTTAAAAAGTGCCATAGAAATGAATTTGTTTTTACTGTATTATGACAGTTGGCTTCCAATTATATTTATTTGTAGGACTTTTAACACTAGCCATTGTCAGAAAGCAGCTTTACATAAATTTAAGCATGAATTTTAATGACTGTTAATCTTTTTCTTCAAAGCACCTTTTTAAGACAACTGAGAAGAGTGGAATTATAGTTTTAATATTTTGTGTAGGCGGCACAGTGGTGTAGTGGTTAACGCTGTTGCCTCACAGCAAGAAGGTCCGGGTTCGAGCCCCACGGCCGGCGAGGGCCTTTCTGTGTGGAGTTTGCATGTTCTCCCCGTGTCCGCGTGGGTTTCCTCCGAGTGCTCCGGTTTCCCCCACAGTCCAAAGACATGCAGGTTAGGTTAACTCTAAATTGAGCGTAGGTGTGAATGTGAGTGTGAATGGTTGTCTGTGTCTATGTGTCAGCCCTGTGATGACCTGGCGACTTGTCCAGGGTGTACCCCGCCTTTCGCCCGTAGTCAGCTGGGATAGGCTCCAGCTTGCCTGCGACCCTGTAGAAGGATAAAGCGGCTAGAGATAATGAGATGAGATGAGATATTTTGTATATGAATATTTTTTAAATGATAAGAATTTGAAGGCAAAAAATAAAAAGACACATTTCATGCACTATATAGCTGAAAATATGTGGACACCTGACCGTCACACCTATATTGTGCTTGCTGAACATCACCTTTGCTGTTATAATAACCTCCTCTCTTCTGGGAAGGCCTTCCTTTAGATTGTGGAGTGTGGCTGTGGGGATTTGCGCTCATCCAGCCACAAGAGCATTAGTGAGTTCTGATGTCCAGTGTGGTCTGAGACACAGTCGGCATTTCAGTTCATCTCAAAGGTATTTAGTTGGGTTGAGCTCCATGCCTGTATGCAGGACTCTCAAGTTCTTCCTCTCCAACTGTGGTAAAACATGTCTTCATGGACCTTGCTTTGTGCACAGGGGCATTGTCATGCAAGAACATGTTTGGGCCCCTTAGTTCCAATGAAGGGAAACCATAATGCTACAGCATACAAAGACCCCCTGTACAGTTGTGTGCTTCCAACTTTGCGGCAAAAGTTTGGGGAAGACCCACATATGGAAGTGATGGTTAGGTGTCCACAAATCTTTGGCCATATAGTGTGTTTCACACATGCAGTACCAGTCAAAAGTTTGGACACACGTGTTCGTTCATTGGTTTTTCTGTACTGTACACTGTTTAACTGAATGCCCATAGCTGTTTGTTTTTATGTTGCCAAAATATATATTTTTTAAAAATCTAGAAGTATTAAAACTAACTTGAAACTGGACAATTATCATAATGTACTCTAATATAAAATAATTAGTTTAGATGTTCAGGCTTTAGTCACCTCAGAAACCACCTGCTGTTAAGTCAGGGAGAGAAAAACCCGTTTTACGTTGCTCATCTCCAGGCCGACTCTCCTTCACGTTCCTCCTCTTTGCCACGCTAATTAGGCCTTCTGCATACCTTAATTATGCCAAGTTCTATGCTAATGCAGTATTCCTGTGCGGTTTGCTTGCCAAGTCTTGTAGACACTGGGCCTGATTTGCATTTCACAAAAGGGTTATTTTTATTTTTGGTTGGGGGGGAGGGGGGGAGTATGAGAGAGACAGAATATTGCGGGAGTTAAGTGTAATGGGGGAAATGGACATTGTGTGTGTGTACACTTTCGTATAAACTTCTGTTTCATTTGGGAAAACCTGTGTTGTCTGTGCAGTCTTAATCGTGGTGTATCTGACTTATCTGTTTCCTGAAAATCATTTCATGTGATGTAGAGAGTACAGAAAGTGTTCCTGTGTCCTTTTTGGTGGAAGACATGATGCTCATCTCTTTCTTTTTCATACTGTATTGTTCTGTTAAAAATTTATGGTAGCATTTGTGCATTTTAAGTAACTCAATCATTAATGTTATTTGTCATCTACAGTAATTAATTTTCTATACTGGTTATTCATTGCAGCTCATGGATGAGCTGGAGCTAATTCCAGCTGACTTCGGGTGAGAGGAGGGGCACACCCTGGACAGGTCGCATATTTATCACAGGGCTAACACAGAGAGAGAGAGAGACCATCATTCTATGGGCAATTTATGGCCCTTTTCCACCACCCTTTTTCAGCTCACTTCAGCTCGCTTCAGCTCACTTCAGCCCGACACGGCTCGCGTTTCAACTATCTCAAAACAGCACGACTCAGCTCGCTTCAGCCCTGCTTAGCACCCAAAACTCGCACGGTTTTGGAGTAGGGCTGAAGCGAGCCAAACCGAGCTGAGTGAGGCTGGGGGCGTGAGCAGACACTCCCCTGTGCACTGATTGGTGAGGAGGAGTGTCCTCACATGCCCACACGCCCCGCGAGCACGCTGGGATCTGTAAACACCGTAAACCCGGAAGAAGAAGAATTACGAATTACGAGAATTTCTGGAGCCTTATGCGCCTCGCCTCATCTATACGCTCTTGCCAGTATCTGTTGGCGTTGTCGGTGACAACAAGCCACAGCACCAAGACCAGCAACACTAACGACTCCATGTCCTCCATGTTTATTGTTTACTATCCGGGTCGTGAGACTACCGCTTAAAAGATCACTGATGTCACTGTTTGCGCCGCTTAACGACATCACGTGACGTCCACCCACTTTCGCTAACTCCACCCAATGTGTCCACCCACTTCCAGCCAGCACGGTTCAGCGCGGTTGTAGTCGAAATGCAACTCCAACAGCCCCGCTCAGCCCGAATCAGCATGGCACGGCTCAGCCCAACTCAGCCGCGTTTGTAGTGGAAAAGCGGCATTAGAGTAGCCAGTTGACCTAATCTGCATGGTTTTGGACTGTGGGAAGCAGAGGCAATTCTAGAGTCTGTTGTGGCCCCAAGCAAAAATTTCCAGGGGGCCCTTCTGACCAGTGTTCATCACCAATATGTTATAAATAATCTGACACCAACGAAAAATGTATGAAACCAAAGTTTTTTAAATTCCAAATGTGAAAATACAATGGTAAAGAACAATAAAAACAATAAAAAACAAAATAAATAAGCTCTCGGGCCCCGACTGTCGGGGGGCCCCTGGGCCAGGGGGCCCTAAGCAGTTGCCTGCTTGCCTGTTCACAAGCTGCGCGTCTGGTGGGAAGAAACCCACACAGGCAAGAGGAGAACATGTAAACTCCAGACAGAAAGGCTTGACTGCTAGATTCAAACCCTGAACCTGCTTGCTGTGAGGCAACAATACAAACCACTGCATCACCCTTGTGAGCAGCACCCAACAGTGACAAATGTGCTTTTTACACAGGCAGCGGGAACACGTTGTGCCTGGAACAAGTTGTTCCCACTTTCCTTCGTGTTTAAACATGCACTATGAGTGGCAAACTGGAGATTAAATAGGTAAACACAAGTGCACATGTGCAAATCAGTGACCAGCAGCTTGTTTTTAACTTGCTTTATTGTCCTCTCGCTGCTTGTTTCTGTTTAAATGCTTGGTGATTCGGTGGTAAATCCAACTTTCACTTCTGGAAAACTGATTCACATTGAGTGATGTGTCATTCATGGGACGAATCAACTCTTTGAGTTGGCTCTTCTAGATGAATGTTAAATTGAAAAAACAATGATCTGCATGGGCGGCACGGTGGTGTAGTGGTTAGCGCTGTCGCCTCACAGCAAGAAGGTCCTGGGTTCGAGCCCCACGGCCGGTGAGGGCCTTTCTGTGCGGAGTTTGCATGTTCTCCCCGTGTCCGCGTGGGTTTCCTCCGGGTGCTCCGGTTTCCCCCACAGTCCAAAGACATGCAGGTTAGGTTAACTGGTGACTCTAAATTGACCGTAGGTGTGATTGTGAGTGTGAATGGTTGTCTGTGTCTATGTGTCAGCCCTGTGATGACCTGGCGACTTGTCCAGGGTGTACCCCGCCTTTCACCCGTAGTCAGCTGGGATAGGCTCCAGCTTGCCTGCGACCCTGTAGAAGGATAAAGCGGCTAGAGATAATGAGATGAGATGATCTGCATCTCCAAACAACTAGATGAGGGTGAGAACTTCTTTAATCCAGTTATCACTGTGATTGGCTTGGGAATCACTTGACTCCATTCTGTGGTTTAAAGGTGGAGAAGTTTGACAAGGAAATGCACTAGAGAAGAACTGACCATTAAATTTGCTGTGAAGCAGTCTTGTCCAGATAAAAAATGACCCGGGTGAACACTACCATGTATGTAGTGTTCTATTTGCTGATTGTGTTTAGACAGTAAGCAGAAACTAGCTGCTATCAGAACAAGGTTTTCCAGGACAATTTGCACCGCCTCATAAAGTGGAGCAAGTTGTACCCACCAGTGTCACATTGTTCCGGGAACAACTTGTTCCAGCACAAGTGCCCGTCTAGAAGCAGCAAAAGTTACATCACTGTTAGATGCCCTTTTCCTGACCTTTGCCCTGCAGGCAGTGCTGGCTGGGGGCAAGGAGGGGGGGAGAAAAAGCAATGTGAGGTCTAAGGGAGAAGTGAAGTGGTGGGGGGTTGATGTAAGGATTTCACTTCCTCTCTCTGGGGCAGTGCTGCATGGCTTGGCAAATGTTCCTGTGTTAACTTTCGTAAACATTCCTTATAGGTTATTTAAGATATTGAGGAATCTGTGATGAAGACAGACCCAGTGAAAGTAAAGTTTGACTCTGATGAGATTCTGATGAGTATTGTTGATAAAAGTTGTGTGTTGGTTGCCAATATTGTCAATATTGCTTTAGTATTTTTTGGTGATTTTTGAAGATTCTTTTGATTTAAATTGACACTGTAGAATAATTTTCATTTAGTTAAATGACAGAAGAGTGAATATTGCTGCAATCCTGATGAGTAGTGTGCTCTTTCAGTGACTACGTTTACATGCACATCCAAATCGAGCTGCTGTCGGTAATCGAGCTGAAGGTCCCAGCAGGGTGCCAGAGAAATCCAATCCTACATGCACACAATGAAATCGGGCTATTGTGTGAGGTGCATTGTGCACCCGAGCCACAGGTGGCGCAATACGCCCCATCGTGTTGGTACACTTCCGGTTGTCGTCATGAAGAAGAGCTATTCAAGAGTGTAAACAAAGTTATCAGTTCCGTGTTCTCCATTGCGCGTTTTTCTCCCGTCCATGAATTTTAATATATTCAACTCCTTAAGCTGAATGAGCATGAACTCTGTCTCCTCATTGCTCCAGAAGTGCACGTTTCTGCTTGCCTGTGGCAGTGGGGGCGTGGTCAAGCGCCGGTCTGTGACAGGAGGGCGGAGCCAGGGAAGGTGAGTGGCAGAATCACTTCACCTGACGGTAATTAACCTGTGTTTGTGTGTCTTCCCAGTAACCGCGCCTTATTTAAGGAGGCAGAGGGAGAGCAGAGGGGAGAGCTCATCCCGGGACTAGAACACAGCGCGCGCACGTGTGTGTGTGTGTGTGTGTGTGTGTTTGTTTTTCTCTCACGAATAAAAGTAGGCTGTTAAACTGAAAAGTCTGACAATAAAAAGCCTATTAGTACCAGAAGCTTTGTCCTGCCGTCCTCTGTGCTCCACCCACACTTCAGAGAGCTCTACATCGCCATTTTCTCTTCTTCGTTTGTTCCTCCTGACCTCTTCTGCTGCTCGCTACTACTGTTGTCATGCCGACCGAGGCTGTTGTGTTTCCCGCTTGTGGTCTCGTCACTCGTCACTTCCGGAAGTAGCTTGACAACTAGCTTGATAGGGTATACATGCACAAAGTAGCTCGGCAGAAATCGCATAAACTAGGTCGTGTAGCTCGATTCCGAGAAATCAAGTTCGGTTCAATTTCAGCCGAATTAAGGTGTATACATGGCATTTTGAACTTCGATTTCAGTCGAGCAACGGCAGAAATTCGATTCTCTCTATGTGCATGTAAACGTAGTGAGTGTCATCAGAAATGTGAGGTTTTGTGTGTGTGTGTGTGTGTGTGTGTGTGTGTGAGAGAGAGAGAGACAGAGAGAGAGAGAGAGAGAGAGAGACGTAGTAGAGAAAAGAGCAAGGAAAAGTGTTGTGAGGAACACGGTTCAGTGGCGTCACCGTGTTCTATTGATTTTTCACTGGAGATTGTTGTATTGGGCCTGTCCTCTAAAATCTCACATTTCCTTCAACCTCAGCACCAGTCTGGCAGCTCATCAGCTCCATCAGCACTAATGTACGAGCATTAGAAGCTTCTTTTTTTCCACCATGACAACTGGATCACATCCCTTTGCCCGGAACATATTTAACTCAGAGCTATCTTGATCAAGATAGTAAGAGAGTTGCTTCTCAGGAATAAAATTAACTCAAAGGTTGGCTTAACTACTTGTGTAATGAATGAATGCTGAAGTGTAGATCCAGTACATCAATATTTTATAGTAAGGCATTGATTCTATAAATTCAGTAGGACTAAAGTTGCACTGAATGTTTATAAAAATGTGCATCTTTAATTTCTCTGGGAAACTGGATATTTTTCTGTAATTGCTGAGTTTTCTCTCTCTCTCTCTCTCTCTCTCTCTCTCTCTCTCTCTCTCATCTTTGTGCCCTCCTTTTCTATTTCTTTTTTCATCTCCTTGATTTTCATCTTGTCTCCTCTCATCTCCTCTACTTCTTTCTCCTTCCCTCTTCCCTGCACACCTGTCCTCTTGTTTCGTTCTTGTTCTCCTCTTTTTTCATTTCATCTTTTCTCTTCTCCTCTCGTCAGTATGCACCAGCAGTTTCCCAGCTATAAGGAGCAGGTGCGGCGGATAGCGCAGGAGCCCCAGCAGAGGCAGCAGGGCCAACACAAGGATGATGCACCCACCTGTGGCATTTGCCACAAGACCAAGTTTGCTGATGGCTGTGGAAACCTCTGTTCCTACTGCCAGACCAAGTTCTGTGCCCGCTGTGGAGGAAGGGTCTCTCTACGCTCCAACAGTGTAAGTGTTCTCATTCTCTACTGGACCTTCTGCTGGATGAACCTGAAAACGCTGTGTTTGCACTTTCCTAGCTGTTATTTGAATCTCTATATCTGCCTATCCAACATGTGTAATCTCCAAACTGCTTTTCTGTCTGTCTATTCTGGCTGTGCTCTTGTCGCTGATTGTTTCTGCTTACACCTGTATAGATAGGGTTGATCCACTACCCATGTCTTACCCACTGATGTAAGGACATTTAAGCACAGGAGAAGGAAGAAGTGTGAGCCAGGCGGAAAGGTTAATTAGGCATTAGTCAGAGGAGATGAGGGCCTTGGCCACCAGGGGGTCACTGCATGACCTTGCTGGGAGGCTCTGGCTGACGCGTCATCTCTACAGGGGGTATCAGTACCACTGGCAGGGAAACCCCAGAAACAGTGACTCCCTCCCTGAGCATGATATTTACCTTCTTACCTTATTTATTTTATTCCCTAAAGCTTCTGTCCCTAAACCCAAAGGCTTAATTAGTGTGCTTTCATAATGAGTCCAGTGTTAGAAGTCAACAAAACAGACAGCTTTGAACTATGGGATTAGCTCGCCAAAGGAGGATATATATTTACAATAACTGGGGCTGAGTGCATAAAGGGTTAGATGTAATTAATAAAAGTCACAGATCACAGGCAAAATGATCAATATGTTTTTTAATATGGGGGCGGCATGGTGGTGTAGTGGTTAGCACTGTCGCCTCACAGCAAGAAGGTCCTGGGTTTGAGTCCAGCGGCCAACAATGGCCTTGAGTTTGCATGTTCTCCTGTTCTGTCTGTGTGGGTTTCCTCCGGGTGCTCCGGTTTCCCCCACAGTCCAAAGACATGCAGGTTAGGCTAATTGGTGGCTCTAAATGGACCGTAGGTGTGAATGTGAGTGTGAATAGTTGTTTGTCTCTATGTGTCAGCCCTGTGATGATCTGGCGACTTGTCCAGGGTGTACCCCGCCTCTCGCCCATAGTCAGCTGGGATAGGCTCCAGCTTGCCTGCCACCCTAAACAGGAAAACTGCAGCTACACATGATGGATGGATGGATGGATGGATGGATGGATTTTTAATATATTTTTTCCCGAGCTACTTGAAAAGAGCTAAAGAATAATGGTATGAGTGGTAGTTTGAGAATGTGCTCGTCCAGTGAAGGTTGGTTTTTAGATGTTCGGCTGTCTTTGTGGGTGATGTAGAGTCAGGAGCCCTTAATGTGATCTGGGATGATACCATGAGTCCAGTATATGGATGGGAGCAGCCTGAAGGTTAGCTTTGCTGAGAGGAGCATTCCCAGTTTCTCTTCTCATCCTGGCATGTGCTATTAATGAGAGTGGGCTGAGAGGTTAAACATAGAGAGCTGCACGTACTCAGTATGATGGACTGTATAGTAGGAAACAGTAGCTGACAGCAATGAAATGCTTTTAATAGCTCCATTGCTGGGGGTTGCAGTGGACAACAGGTGTGCAGTTATCAGACACTTAGAGATCCAACATAAAACTACAGAGCAGTATGGCCATGTGTGTGTTTGCATAAAAGAGGGAGTGACAGGACAGATTATGATGTTTGATGAGTACAACTCTGTAATATTGTTTGTCTTTACCTTTCAGTGTGTGTATTCATTCATCCTTGTCTTTCAGAATTTTCTTCTTCTTCTTCTCCTTCTTTTGGCTGTTCCTGTTAGGGGTTGCCACAGCGGATAATGTCCCTCCATCTCCTCCTGTCCTCCGTATTTTTTTCTGTAGCATCAACCATCCTCATGTACTCCTTCACCACATCCATAAATCTCATCTTTGGTCTTCCTCTTTTCCTTCTCCCTGGCAACTCCATCTCCAGCATTCTTTTCCCAATATACCCTGGACCTCTCCTCTGTACATGTCCAACCCATCTCAGTCTCACCTCTTTCACTTTGTCTCCAAGCCATCCTGCATATGCTAGCCCTCTAATATTCTCGTTTCTAATCCTGTCCAACTTTGTCACTCCCAATGGAAATCTCAGCATCTTCAACTCCGCTACCTCCAGTTCCGCTTCCTGTCTTTTTGTCAGTGCCACTGTCTCCAAACCATACAACATCGCTGGTCTTACTACTGTCTTTCAGGATATGAAATGATATTTACAAAGCAGAACCAAATATTCCCATCTTTGTTGACCCATGAACTGTCTCTTATTACCATTGGGAATTGGTTCTTGTAAAACATATTGTGAAATTCCGAGTCACAAATTTGCACGTCCTTGCAATGTGCTGTCAGTAGAAGCATGCCTTCAAATGTATTTCTCTGATCAGCTCTCAAATTCAGTGACTTTGTAGCAATGGAAAGATGATTGATAGTTGTCAAAATCTCTTTAATTTTAATTCAATTATTTATCTACTTCAGTGGTTTACTCTTAACTAAATAGAGCCAGATACATTTTTGAATAAATCAAGATTGTTTTCTACTCTATTCCATGTACAATATGTTCATTTACAATGCTAATGTTCTTAACTCTGATTTCCCTTCTTACTCCCCTCCCCATCTCATTTCCTGCATCTGTAATGGTGGAGAAGAAGGAAGATAAGGTAGTTAGTCACTTCTTACCTTTATAATCTCTGTATGCGACTTGTACACTCATTACCAACACTGTTCCACTGTCATTATGATAGTGTCCATTGTCATATTGCCTTTTAATTGTTGCATTGTTACCGTAAAATCGACCCTTGGTGTTTTTACAGTTTATGCTTTTGCTAGCCAAACGTTCTCCTTCCTCATGTCAGACTCAATTGATGTGTCCGAAATCACTCATTACTCACTATATAATGGACTGTATAGTGAGTTTGCCAGTTTGTAGTGCTGTCCGAATGTATAGTGAAATTTATTACACCCTATATAGTGCACTCAAAGTATCCCACAATGCATCACGAAAAGTAGTGTACAACCAGTGGTCACTAACCAAGCAATATAGCCCATCATGCATTGCGGTTGCACTGAAAGAAATCAATTCAAAAGCCTCAAATTTGATTTAATAAAAGGCAGTGGCAAAGAAGAAAGTATCCAGCCTTGATTTAAAAGAACTGAAAGATGCAGCAGACACAAAGTATTTTGTATTTATTAATGTGGGAAATACACTCAGTATAATATGGATTTATGACAAAAATACATGCATGTATTTATTATTTTGAAAACTCACCAGCTGACTGATCTGACCCGTTTTAATTGTGTGACAGTAATGACGTAAATAACGGCGCGGCGGAGTAGTGTCCAAAAGTGTTTTTTTCATTTTATCAATGAAATCACTACAGTATATAGTAATTCCCTATATAGTGAGTAGGGAGTAGTGAACGAGTGAGTGATTTTGGACACAGGGACTGTCTCATCTTGAAAGACAGGATAAAGACACACCAAATAGTCTAATCATTTTCTTCTTCAATTTCCACACAGACTATTATGTGTAGAATTATATTAACAAAAAAAATTAATATGCCACTGATTAAGAAGGTTTCTCTAAATACCACCCTCTCTTCTGTAATGTTTTTTGCACTAGTACATAGCTTGTTTCTAGCTTGCTGAAAAGTATGTGCACCTTGTTGCTTCCTGAAAAATTGCCTAAGTTCATCAGAATTCTGCCATGCACTTCAGCACATCAGATAATACCCTGTAAATACAATTTATCTCTCATTATCCCAATGATTATCAGACAGCTTGCTAATATCTGTTTTCCTCTTCAGGCAAGTGTTTCTGTTTTTGTGCTGCTATATTTTTTTGAAGTCCAGTTTCACGGCCTTGGGTACATCTGCCTCCTTTTGCTATTTCAGTCGTTTGCTTTTCATAGATCTGTTTCACACGTCAGTCAGATGGGTTGGATTTGTGCTGTGTATTTTTTATGGCAGAATATTGATGAAATGGGAAAACACAAGACGATGTTTCATTTCCTCTGAGGGCAACGTTGTGAAATGATTAGTATTGATTTGTTCCCTTTGTGTTTGCATCTGGTCTTGTGGACGTTTCATTGACTGAGACCTGGAAGATTGTCTGTTTCTGCCTCTGCACTTACATAGTACATGGCAGGGGAAATAAATGTGAAAGACAGAGTGTATTTTTATACAGGTTGCTGATATGTGCTGTTTGTGTAATAAGCTCCCCAGACAAAAAAAAAAAAGCGTGCTGCATCCACAAATAGCAGCACCTAATTTTACAATGTCAGTAGGTTGCACACCTGGACAAATGTAATTTAAAACTTAAAAGCATTAAACTGGAGGGTCAGTTGTTGACCACACTCTGAGATTTGCCTTTTCATGTTTCATGTCCAAGCAGAATACAACACTGACACTTTCACGTTGCAGGATGACAGCAGCAGGGTGCACAGGGCCAAATTTTTATGTGACTTGTTTGACAAGCATAATGCAACACTAGAACACTTTGACTGGTCTCACTGGACCTCAGTCGCATAGAAAACTCGTGAGATTATTTGGAACAGCAAGCTGAACACTAAAATAGGTACCCATGAACTCTAGTCAGTGGAGAGTAGACAATACAAAATTATCAATATACTAATGTAATCCTTAGCTGCCAGGATGTTGATATTAAGGCAAGACATTACAGGCAAAAATTGCTATTTTGGTCACGTCAATCATTTTTCAGGTTTTTTTTTTTGATAACTATAACACGTTCTTTTAAACCATAGCAATACATTTCCAAAACTCAACATAAAATTGTTTCATTCACTGTTCTTGTCCACTCATGACCATCGCATTATCTGAAACTTTGCAACTTTGATGAAGGTTTAAGATCTGCCCAATTGGCAGAATTTTATCACCCATCATACAGTGCCTCGCAAAAGTATTCATCCCCCTTGGTGTTTGTCCTGTTTTGTTGCATTACAAGCTGGAATTAAAATGGATTTTTTTTGGGGGGGTTAGCACTATTTGATTTACACAACATGCCTACCACTTTAAAGGTGAAAATTGTTGTTTTATTGTGACAAACAATAATTAAGATAAAAAAAAACAGAAATCTGGAGTGTGCATAAGTATTCACCCCCTTTCGTATGAAACTCCTAAATAAGAGCTGGACCAACCAATTCACTTTATAAGTCACATAATTAGTTGATTAAGATCCACCTGTGTGCAATCAAAGTGTCACATGATGTCTGTATCAAGCAACCTGTTCTGGAAGGACCCTGACTCTGCAACACTACTAAGCAAGCAATATGAAAACCAAGGAGCACTCCAAACAGGTCAGAGACAAAGTTGTGGAGAAGTATAGATCAGGGTTGCGTTATAAAAAATATCCCAAACTTTGAATATCCCAGGGAGCACCATTAAATCCATTATAGCAAAATGGAAAGAATATGGCACCACTACAAACCTGATAAGAGAAGGCCACCCACCAAAATTCACAGACTGGGCAAGGAGGGTATTAATCAGAGATGCAACAAAGACAACAACAATAATGCTGAGGGAACTGCAGAGATCCACAGAGGAGATGGGAGTATCTGTCCATAGGACCACTTTAAGCCATACATGCCACAGAGTGGGGCTTTATGGAAGAGTGGCCAGAAAAGTCATTGCTTAAAAAAATCATGTTTGGAGTTTGCCCAACAACATGTGGCAGACTCCCCAAACACATGGAAGAAGCTTCTCTGGTCAAATGAGACAAAAATTGAACATTTTGGCCATCATGGGAAATGCCATGTGTGGCACAATCCCAACACCCTGAGAACACCATCCCTACAATGAAGCATGGTGGTGGCAGCATCATGCTGTAGGGATGTTTTTCATTTGCAGGGACAGGAAAGCTGGTCAGGACTGAAGGAAAGATGGCTGGCACTAAATACAGGGCAATTCTGGAAGAAAACCTGTTTGAGTCAGCCAGAGGTTTGAGACTGGGACGAAGGTTCACGGTCTAGCAGGACAATGACCCTAAACATACTGCTAAAGTGACATTGGAGTGGTTTAAAGGGAAACATTTAAATGTCTTGGAATGGCCTAGTCAAAGCCCAGACCTCAATCCAATTGAGAATCTGTGGCATAATTTGAAGATTGCTGTACACCAACCCAACCCATCTAACTTGAAGGAGTTGGAGCAGTTTAGCCTTGAGGAATGGGCAAAAATCCCAGTGGCTAGATGTGCGAAGCTAATAGAGACATACCCCAAGAGACTTACTGTACAGCTGTAATTGTAGCAAAAGGTGGCTCTACAAAGTATTGACTTGGGGGGACTTATGCACACTCCAGATTCCTGTTTTTTCATCTTAATTATTGTTTGTGTCACAATAAAAAAACAACAATGTGCATCTTTAAAGTTGTAGGCATGTTGTGTAAATTAAATGGTGCTAACCCCCCCAAAATCCATTTTAATTCCAGCTTGTAATGCAACAAAACAGGACAAACACCAAGGGGGATGAATACTTTTGCAAGGCACTGTTTAATCCCTGAAAAGCTTGTCTCTTGATATACACTCACCGTCCACTTTATTATGTTATTTTTATTTATTTATTAATACCTGTACAACTGCACATTCATTCAACTGCACAGTCACCCAAACCGAACAGTTGAATACTGGAATGGGCCAATTATCCTCTGGTGTGGGGCCAGCCTGAGGAACAGTGATGGAATATTACGCAGAGAGTGAGCTGACCGGGAACTGTCATGTTTAGCACGGCATCTCCAAGGCAGTGGAAGGTCAGAGAATGTATAAAAATAACTACATTTCTAATTATCATGGGTTTCACTCTCCCCTCCATCTGTGATTTCTGTGAGATCCCAAAATCCCCAGAATCGTCACTCTGAAATCGTACAGTGTAATTGCCAAGTGTGTGGTCTTGCATCTTGATTGAATCGTTGGTTTGTGGGTTCTTAGGATTAAAATAAATCGGTTTAAAAATCGGTTAAATCTGTTATCTCTGTGGTCTTCCACATTTTAAAAATTGGATAAGAGTTGAAAATCCTTGTGTGTACCAGGCCTTATAAACCTTATAAACCACACAAGCAGGAACTAGAATGGAAAGACATGCAATTTCATTATGTATTTAAAACTAGGTTTTTTTTGTCTATAAAAACCAAAAGTCTCTGTTTTTAGATTTTCTGCATTCATTACATTCCATGTCTATTTATGTCCCCAAGTAGTAGTAATAATAATAATAATAATAATAATAATAATCTTTATTAGGCACAGGGTTTCAGAAGCTGGCAATTATATAAATCAAATCAAGTTTATTTGTACAGCGCTTTTAACAATAAACATTGTCGCAAAGCAGCTTTACAGAATTTGAACGACTTAAAACATGAGCTAATTTTATCCCTAATCCCTATATACATGAAAGCTGTGCATAACATAAATATAAATGAATGGCAAATATATAACGAGACCGTCAATGACAGCATAGCTCACTCCAGCCCCGTCTAGTCCAGAAGGAACGATTTAAATTGGGCCACCTTGCATAATACGAGTAAATGTTGCAAGCTCTAAACACTATATACAATCTATATATAGAAGTTATATACTTCCTAGGAATACTGACCTATTTGCCAGAAAGAATCCAAAACGGCGAGGAATTGACTGAGGGAGAAGTGATTTTTGTTGAACTGCTCATTAAGGATTAATTAGTCCATAACTTCATTAATAATTGTAATTAAGCAAATCTGGGTAGAAGTTATATGCACCCTAGGTACCCTGGCCTTCATGCCAGAAAGAATCAAAATCTGTGAAGAATTGAGGGAGAAGAAGCAATTTGTGTGGAAACTGCTCGTTAGGGCTCATATCTTCATTATTAATTGCAGTTATGCAAATTTAGGTAGAAGTTATATGCACCCCAGGCAGACCTAACTTCCTGCCAAAAAGAATAAAAATCAGTGAAGAATTGAGAGAGAAGAAGCGATTTTTTTTTTTTAATTGTGGACGATGCCAGACAACACATGATGGCATAAGCTCATTGCCTGTTGGTCAGATGCACTAATAACAAATAGAATAAATACAAATATAATAACATACTTGCCAACCCTCCCGATTTCGGCGGGAGTCTCCTGATTTTAGCCTCCGTCTCCCGCCTCCCTATCGTATTTGTTAAAAACTGGATAATCTCCTGGTTTTGGGAAATCCCTACTGCCAAATTAAAAATACTCCCGATTATGTCCAATCAGAATTGTATGAGGAACACTGCTGATGTCAACTGATTTTTAACCAATCAACGAACAGAACGACAGTCACTTCTGTAATGTAGGATTCACCCAGGCTGTCCGACATTTTTTACAAGCAGCCATTCATCATGGCCACTAAACCCAATACCAAACAGCAAAAATATGAATGCAAATACCAGGTTGCATGGGAGAATGAATTTCCATGGATAAACAATGTTTGACCAGCCAGTTACACATTTTAAGGTAAAGATACCTTAAATCAGAATATAGTGGACATTTGAGTGTGAAATTAAACTAGTCTTCCATTCCATTTCAGAAACAAACTGTACAACTTCTAAAGTGTTTAGTGAAATTTTGCATGACAGAGAATTTGTTTGATGAGTGTATTTGAATAGTGTGGTAGTGTCTTAGTGCTATTTTCAATTTATGTCTGAAAGTTTTAAGTGAAAGTTTACAAGTGAATTATCTGGAAAGTGATTGATTTTGATAGGTTTTAAGTGAAAGATTACTAGTGAGTGTATTTTGGTAGTACTAAAATTTTGCATTCGAGTGAATTTCTTTGTGGAGTATATTTTGATAGTATGGTAGTATTTATAGGGCCATTTTTAAATTTTGTTTGAAAACTTTCAGCCAAAGTTTGCAAATGAGCAAATTCCTTTGATGCATTCTGATAGGATTTGGATAGGATTTCTCGTGCTTTTTAAAAATTCTGTTGGAAAGTGTTTAGTGAGAGAGATGCATTTTAGTAGTACTAAGACAGTGCAGTATTTATTTAATTGAGTTGTTACTATTTTGGTTAAATCTTAATAAAATTTTATTTAATTTATATATGATATTATAGTTCTCTGTATTTTTACATGAGCTTACAGAAGGAAAACCCATTTGATGCTGTCCAATAATACTTTCATTCACTGTGACTATTTTAAGAAATTATAAACATTCTTCTAAAGCATCACTTGTGTTGTTTTCTGTGGGTCTCTGTATGTATACAATATTCAGGCATGAGATTTTCCAGCTAAAAATCTGATTTAAGACTTCCCTTTCATTGTTATTATATTAAAATTCAAGACAAGAGTATTATTTCAGATTTTTCACTCTGAGCTCTCTCATGCCTGATACATGAATCCCATAACCTATAGTAATTGATAGAACAATATCAACAATTCAAAAACTCTTTAACTGTATAAATTTCAAATAGTTTGCAATGAATCGGGATCCACTGTTTTTATCGTTTCAACCGCGCATCATACCCTCGTCCAATTGAAAATGTCGTTCACGCACTTTTCTCCCGCATGAGAATTTTGAAAAGTTGGCAAGTATGTAATAATGTGGATAAAATATTAAAATTTTTAGTTATTTGTACTGACAATGGAAACTTAACAGTATGAAAATTATAATAACTTAGAGGTTTCAGGACATTGGACAATTTAGAGTTAATCTAGAACATTTTTCGTTATATACGTACATAACCAATAGTTTGAGCAAAATGATTTAACACACTTGGAGTTTATAACTATAGAATCCAGACTGTTGAATAATTTAGCAGCAGGATATCTGAAGGATCTATAACCAGACTTGGATGATATTTCGACCATGTGAATGTTAGATTTGTTTCTAGTGTTGTAGTTATGTAATTCAGAATTGCGGGTAAGCATGTTCCTGAGATATGATGGGCAAAGTCCTTTCAAGCATTTGAATACAGATAGGCATTTATGGAAAGTCCAACGATCAGTTAAAGGGCTCCAACCGAACACTCTGAACAAGTTTCAGATCGTTCTTCTCTGGTCTTCTTTTGTAGAATAATGCGGTCACCTCTCTTCTGCAACCTTAGTAATCTGTCGAGGCTTGTCTTGTCAGCATTAGACCAGAGCACATCATAGTATTCGTAAAGAGGCTGAACCAAACAGCCGTGAAGATATTTGCACACGTCCACAGTAAAAGTAGAAGCATATTACAGAAGAAGGTCCCATGTTGTTGATGATTGCTAGATTTATTTTAGACTTAAAACTGAAAAAAAACCCTCCATGAATACATGAAAATGTTTTTATAAACTTTTATGGTGTTTTCTGAACAGTACAATTAAACAATAAAGAAATTATATTGATATTTAACAGAGCATACTGTTCTGTAAAAATATTTCAGCTGAGAGCATCTTCACAGTCACATACATATTTAATTCGAAGATCATCCAAAGACTATATTTTGGGTTTTATTAAGTATGCAAATGTATACATATTTAATTAGACAAAGCCTCATGTGCACAAAGAAATGGACATTAACAAAAAAAAAGTTTACAGGACAAAAAACCCTTGCAAGAATATCACCTATATCAACTGGCAAAGATTAATTTTGCTTTCTATTGTATTAGGCAAAGAAATGACACATATATTTTGTCCAGGGATCTTATTTATGTAGAAGAGCAACCTGTGACACAGTGCAGACTAGTGGTGAGACTGAGCACTGCAGGTAAGGGGCCTTGGGCAGGTGAAATCATTGTTTTTATTGTTAGCACAGATCCTCAGGGAGATACAAGAGCATAATGAAATGCATACGCTCATGTGTAGCTGATTGAAGAACTGTATAAAGCATGTGCGTACCGTATTCATGGGGTCTATTGATCTGCTTAATTCAGAGCAAATCCAATGTTTGGAAAAGGAGCCAGGCTAAACTTATCATGATATTGATCCACAGCTAGCTTGTCGAGTACAAGATGCATGTCTTGGTGAGAAAATGGTGCGAGACAGAGTTTTGTAACATCAGCAGAGACCTGCAATAAATTATTTATACTATTGATCTGGTATTTAACAATGGAAATACTCAGTATATGAGGGGTGAGTGAGTGTTTGTGAAGGCGGTCAGGGGGCGAGTGTCTCCAGGCACTGATATACTGGCTCATTAGGGCAAATGGACAGTAATCTTTTTTTGTGGCAGTCTTTCATCCTTATCCGGGATTTATAACATGCTGAGTTATGGAGCTAGCTCTGCCCGCTGCTGCCCCCATATGTCAAGCTGTCAGAGGTGGCGAGTGCACCCTCCATCCAGCCTCTTCTTCCATTCCACAGTTCTCCTGTCACTCCATTTATCTCACCTGTTTGGCTGCAGTTGACAATGCCAATAGCAGAGCCCAACTCCGCCTGGCTCCATCTCAACAAGCAATGGAAATGAAATGATATTAAAGAATTGCAGAAGCTGATTGATATATGATAAACTTACAGGCATTGCTCCATCACTCACAGCAGCCAGAGATGTCAAAAACGGCAAGGCAGAGTACAGTGTAGAATATAACTGCTCTTGTTGGGGAGATTAGTTTGATATACTATCAGTAATTTTCTTTCCCTTGATAGTCCCTTCTTTTTTTTTTGTCCATGACAAAAATAGAAAATGGTGGCACAGTGATTAGCACTGTCACCTCACAGCAAGAAGGTTCTGAGTTTGAGCCCTGCAGCCATCTGGGGCCTTCTTGTGTGGAGTTTGCATGTTCTCTTCGTGCCTGGGTTTACTCCAGGTGCTCCGGTTTCCTCCCACAGTCCAAAGACATGCAGATTAGTGTAATTGGCTGCTCTAAATTACCCATAGGTGTGTATGAGAGTGTGAGTGGTTGTCTGTCTCTCTGTATTAGCCCTGCGATGGATTGGCAATCTCCCGATGTCAGCTGGAATTGGCTGCGGCTTCCCCATGACCCGCAATGGATAAGGCTCTCCACAGGTGTTTTTAAAGCCATGTAACTATTTTAAACATTACACAAGCTTACACAAAAACTGCTGTTCAGGGCCCTTCCTATTTACAGTATCTGTTTCTCTGTTCTGAATGCAGAAGTGCAGTATTGGAGGCTGCTTGTTCTGGCAGCTAAAGTACACAGTGACAATCCCTGATTCTGTATAATACAGAATGATTTAGAGTCCTTAACCCTTGAGAAGCCCATGTGACTGTCTTGAAAGAGCATGGCCAGTACAAGCAGTACAAACAGTACTAAAACTGTAGAAAATGTTTGCGCTGTCTAGACCTGTATGGCAGTGGAATCACCTTATGTAGTTATTTTTCATTTGACTGGCTGGGAAAGCTGCCATATGTTGTCATATTCCTTATGTACCTGGTTATTGAGTTGCCATTGTTCCTTATCTTGTTCTGTTCTTATGCTATTTGAGACAGGAAGGGGAAATGCTGAGCTGTGAGAGGTCTGAGACATGAGTCTTGTGTTAATATCCTGTGTGTGTGTGTGTTGCATGTACAAGATGTTCTGAAAAATTTCACTCTCATCAGCATATACATCATGCCAGGTGTGCGTGTACGTACATATATATATATATATATATATCTCATCTCATCTCATTATCTCTAGCCGCTTTATCCTTCTACAGGGTCGCAGGCAAGCTGGAGCCTATCCCAGCTGACTACGGGCGAAAGGCGGGGTACACCCTGGACAAGTCGCCAGGTCATCACAGGGCTGACACATAGACACAGACAACCATTCACACTCACATTCACACCTACGGTCAATTTAGAGTCACCAGTTAACCTGCATGTCTTTGGACTGTGGGGGAAACCGGAGCACCCGGAGGAAACCCACGCGGACACGGGGAGAACATGCAAACTCCACACAGAAAGGCCCTCGCCGGACCCGGGGTTCGAACCCAGGACCTTCTTGCTGTGAGGCGACAGCGCTAACCACTACACCACCGTGCCGCCATATATATATATATACACACACACACACATATACACACACACACACACATATATACATATATACTATATATACACACACACATACATACATATATAAAACAGTACTAATGCATCTCAATCAATTAGAATATCATGAAAAAGTTCAATCTTTTCCACCAGTTATTTAAGAAAATGAAAATTTAATATATTCTAGACTTATTACATGGAAACTAAAATGTTTCAAGCCTTTTTCTATTTTAATTTTGATAATTATAGCCTGCAGCGCAAAAGAAATCTCAAAATATGAGAATATTTCATTTCGAATTTGAGTGAAACAGTATAAATACTGTATATCTCTCGGCCTAGTTCAGTACACGCAACCACAATCATGGGGAAGACTGCTGACTTGACAGTTGTCCAGAAGACAATCATCGACACCCTCCACAAGGAGGGTAAGCCACAGAAGGTCATTGCTGAAAAGGCTGGCTGGAAAAGGTGCACAAGCAATAGAGATGAGCGCAGCCTTGAGAGAATTGTCACAAAAAGTCAATTGAAGAACTTGGGAGAGCTTCACAAGGAGTGAACTGAGGCTGGTGTCGGTGTATCAAGAGCCACCACGCACAGATGTTTTCGGGAAATGGGCTACAACTGCTGCATTCCTAATATCAAGCCACTCCTGAACCAGAGACAACAACATCACCAACAACAATCTCTTTATTACCCTTATTAGCACTATTTACATTTTTGAATAGATATTTTTCATAAGTTTTAATAAAATAGACTGAGGGCACTGGCAACTTGAAATAACCCTGGATGGCTAAAAATGCCAGGTTGTCAGAAAAAGAGACAACGTCAGAAGTGTCTTACCTGGGCTAATGAGAGAAAGAACTGGCCTGAGTTTCCCAAAAGCATGGCAGCACAAAGATCATTGTAAAATGATAGCGTGAGCAGCACAATGAGCACTCTGTCTCCTAGTTAAGCCGCTCTTAGGCTACATCCACACGACAACGGCAACAAGATTTTTTTTTTTTTTAAATATCGCGTCCACATGGGCAACAGATCAGTAAAATATCGGGTACATATGGCAACGCAACGCTTGCTGAAAACGATGCAATACACATGCCACACCTCTACGTGCGCTGTAAGACGGTCCCATTGGAGACACCAGAACAATAGAAGAAGTAGACGCATGCGCATAAACCCCTTCTTCTGTAGCATTAGCCACATAAAGTTTTGATTATTAATCAGTAGCGTAAAACGAAAGACGCGGAAAGAGGAATGAATGGGGGTAGATGGAAGCCGGTACGCCAACATTCTGATATCCTCCAGAATTCTTTAATGGTCCAGAATAAATTGAATGCTACATGTTGATGGATTACTTTGTTCTTCTACGCCCTTTTTGAGGAATGTATTGTCGGACTTAAACCAACATCTGAAGAGGTGAGATCGCTCCTTTTTTTTCCCTATTTTTGCTGGCGGGATTGTTTTTGTTTTTGGAAAGCAGTGAAAATATTTTGTAAGCGCGTTTCATGAACCAAGTTATAGGATTTGTTGACAACTCGCATCGAGTTCGTTACACTTCTACCCGGCGTGAAGCACTGACAGTCATGTGGTTGTGACGTCATCGTAAGCAAATCCGTTCTACTCATCCAGACGACTTCGCAACGGCGCCGTTGACAGATTTTTCCACTCTGGAAACCGTTCTCAAAAGATTTCATTTTGGGGCACCCAAAACGCCGGTGCCATGTGGACGCCAGGCCGAAACGATAAACAATTTTATCAGATTCACCTGAATCCGTTACCGTGTGGACAGGGCCTTAGTGTTAAGAGGCTTTTGGGAAACCCACCCCTGGACTGTTGCTCAGTGGACCAAAGTCTTCTTTTCAGATGAAAATAAATTTTGCATTTCATTTGGAAATCAAGGTCCATTGTGTTTTTTACCAAGTCCAACATCAATGCAGACATCTATCAGGAGCCATCTACCAGGAGATAAATGGCATTTAGCAGACACTCATCCAGAGCAATGTACCCAAAGCAGCCTGGGGAGCAGTTGGGGATTAGGCGTCGTGCTCAAGAGCACTTCAGCCATTCCTGCTGGAATCGAATTGGCGACCTTTTGGTCCCAAAGCTGCTTCTCTAACCATTAGGCCATAGCTTCCCCAATTTAGAGCACTTCATGCTTCCATCTGCTGACAAGCTTTATGAAGCTGCCAATTTCTTTTTCCAGCAGGACTTAGCACCTGCCCACAGTGCCAAAACTACTACCAAATGGTTTGCTGACCATGATATTACTGTGCTTGATTGGCCAGCCAACTTGCCTGACCTGAACCCCAGAGAGAATCTATAGAGTATTGTCAAGAGGAAGATGAGAAACACCCGACCCAAAAATACAGACGGGCTGAAGGCTGCTATCAGAGCAACCTGGGCTTCAGTAACACCTCAGCAGTGCCACAGGCTGATCGCCTCCATGCCACGCCGCATTGATACAGTAATTCATGGTAAAGGAGTCCCAACCAAATACTGAGTGTATAAATGAACATACTTTTCAGAAGTTGGACATTTCTATATTGTAGATTCTTTTTTTATTGATCTTAGGAAATATTCTAATAATTTGAGATACTAGATTTGTGATTTTCATGAGCTATAAGCCATAATCCTCAAAATTAAAACAAAAAAAGGCTTGAAATATTTCCCTTGATGTGTAATGAATATAGAATATATGAAAGTTTACCTTTTTGAATTAAATTACAAAAATGAACTGTTTCAGGATGTTCTAATTGTTTGAGATGCACTAGTATATATTGGTACTTTAGAGATGTGTCTTTAGACTGCAGCTGATCATCTTTTGATTTCTGTGGATTGTACCTGTTAAAGCCAAAGATCCTTCCCACGCCAAGTGGCGCATAGGGCGGCGCCGATCTCCATTTCCATAGCCCTCGGGCTCTCACCTATTACATAGCTAGGGTTACAGTGGGGGGCTAGTCCTCTGGTAACCGTGAGAGTTTGACTCCCCACTCACATCTGCATTACAGTGTGCCTTGCCAGATGGCAGTAGGTACCATTTTTATGATGGTCTTTGGTATGACCCGACCGTGAGTCGAACTCGCAATCTCCCGATTGAGAAGCAGACACGCTAACCACTAGGCCACTTGCCGGGACAATAGGCTTTTGTGTTAAAGGCAGCTTCTAAATTGTAATTTAAAAGTTCTCACTTTTGGGTAGGTGAAAATTCTTTCACCTTTCAACTCCTCCACTACTAGCCTTCTATTTGCACACTAGAGTAAATTGCTAAAGTGGAGACTTGAATTGTTGTATTCTCTTTTATCCTCTGTCTCTATATCTGCTTTAACACTAACTGTCTGTAATCATCTAGCTTCTTTGCGTCACAGCAGACAGAACCAGATGCGTTATTCTCAGTGCGGATATAAAAATAGACTTATCCCCATAGGAGGTGGCTTGGAAATGGATGTGTAAATACATCTTTTTTGAGGGAAAGAAAGTGGTTCAAAGTGATCCAGGATATGTCTATAACATTATATTACAGATACATACTGTACATACACAATAATTAGATTTTATTGGTAGATGATCTGATGCTGTTACTGGATCATACAGAATTTGTGATTTAGATCAGGTTTTAAAATGTTTAGATGATCCTTAATTCTGTATAAATGGCATTGTATTGGTTCAGAATTATACTTATTTATTTATTTAGAAAAAGTGGGCGGCACGGTAGTGTAGTCGAAGGCGAGGGTCTTTCTGTGTAGAGTTTGCATGTTCTCCCCGTGTCTGCGTGGGTTTCCTCCGGGTGCTCTGGTTTCCCCCACAGTCCAAAGACATGCAGGTTAGGCTAATTGGTGGCTCTAGATTGACCCTAGGTATGAATGTGAGTGTGAATGGTTGTCTGTGTCTATGTGTCAGCCCTGTGATGATCTGGCGACTTGTCCAGGGTGTACCCCACCTCTCACCCATAGTCAGCTGGGATAGGCTCCAGCTTGCCTGTGACCCTGCACAGGATAAGTGGTTACGGATGATGAATGGATGGATGGATATTTAGAAAAATTGAAGGAAGATAGAATGACAGATGAAATATGCAGTACATACACTGTCAGAAACACAGGTACAGTAGGAGTCCATTTTTGTCCCCAAAGGTACAATCTACACTAATGTACCCCTGGAGCTCATTATTGGACTTCAAGGTAACTATGTGTACCTTTTTAGGGTCAAAAAGGTACATATATGTTCCAAATCAGTATATAAATGGTACAAATAAGTACCTTAGAGGGGTACTGCCCCAGTGACAAGCCATTGTACCCGTAAAAGTACTTTATTTTCTGAGAGTCCATGGTATGCATTTGGCAAAAACTTCATCCCTAAACTCATTCATTCATTCTCTGTACTGCTGATCCATTGTGGGTCAAGGGGGGAGCTGGAGCCAATCCCAGCTGCCACTGGACGAGAAGAGCAGTACACCCTGAATAGGTCACTAATCTATTGCAGGGCTAACACAGAGAGATGGGCAGCCATTCACTCAGGGGCAATTAAGAGGCTGTTAACCGAAGCTGCATGTCTTTGGACTGTGGGGAAAAAAAACGGAGCACCCAAAAGAAACCCATGCAGGCACAGGGAGCACATGCACAAAGGCATCCACACAGAAAGACCCCCAGTCAATCAGCAGGTTCAAACCTAGAACCTTCTTGCTGTGAGGCAACAGTGCTAAACACTGCACCACTGTGCCACCCTCCATAAACTCAATTAGATTTATTAGTCCATCTCTGCATTTTCATAGGAAGCTTTTAAGATGATTACTCTGATAATTTCCCCTTCACTACAACTCCACTATCATTCAGTACATATTCTACAGGGCTTGATCTGACACTCCTTATTTTTCCTGCTCCCTCGCTTGCTCTTTCCTTCTTGATCATGAATGAGTTGTCCCCACCCTCTCTAGCTGTCACGAAGTCACTATTGTGACTCATCAGCATTTCTACATTTGCTGCAGTTTGTTGCTTTGATTCTGAAATTTTGGCTAATTTATGGTATATTCTCACCATAAACTGCATTAAAGCCTCAGTGAATTATGGCTGCATTCTGATTTCTACTTCTTTATGCGTTCAAATAAATGTTGCTTTGCACAAGCACTAGGTGAATATTTTAGAGTAAGCATGAGCTTCATCTAATCTGGTGCATAGAAAGTGTACAGCAAATTCACTCATCAACCTCAGAGCCTTTCCACGAGGCAGCATACTTCATACATGTAATACCTTGCACGCAAAGCGATGCCTTTATATACATTCTTATTGGAAATGGATGAAGATTAATCAGAATTTCCCCTCAATTACTACCACGTCACACATATACACACACAAACTCACGCAGTAGACTGTGTCCTAGATTTTGCACCTAGAAATGGCTAATGGTGCTGTCTTTTCTCCCCTGAGATGGTTTGAAAGTGTATAACAAATTGCCTTTCGAGGTTAGTTAAAGACCTTTGAAGTAATATCCACAGCAGTGTACCAGATTAGAGTGAGAGATTTTTGGGGCCTCGTGTCAAACCTGGATTAGTTACCTGAATGATCAAATGTCATGTCATGTGTTGAATTTTAAATTGTGATGTAATATAGTACTGTATGTTCATGTGAATAAATAGATGTTTTGGGATGTTATACAGTATGCTTTACATCCGCAATCATACACTGCCCTATAGTGGTGTGCAGTATACTGGTGGTAGGACTGGTCTAATCCGTGCAGGAAGGGTCTGGGTCCATATCTGACAGCTGGAGATTCTGCTGCTGATTTGCTTTAGATTAGTTTGGAGCCACTCCAAGCCTGTTCAATCAGGGCATAATGCTTTTCCGCAGTCCATGGCCATGACCTGTCTCTTCTGTCCTGATCTTCCTGTTCACTAGCACACCATGTCAGTATCATCTCTATATCCCTTCACCGACGGGACACCAAGCATCGGAGTTAGACGACATTATTTCACTCTTTCCTATAGATTTTGTTTTTGGTTTTCTGTTAACATTACGTCAAAGAAACGCGAAATATGCTTGATTAAAGCAAGGTTTTAATAGGGTAAAAGATGATCTTGTAAATGTGAAATGAGTTTCTGTGTTCTGACAGTGAGAAAGAAGAAAGTAGGACAGGAGATATGGTAGCAGGTGGCATATGTGAACACTGTTATCCCGCTATAACCACAGAGTGTGTTTGGTTGGCACAGGCATCAGCACCAGAAGGCTGCATGTGTTTGTGTCTGTGTAGGTGTGTGCATGTAAGAACCGTTGTTGGGCATTGTGTTTGTGGGGGACAGAGGATGTCTTTACCCACCGTAGCTTTGTAGTGAGCTGGGGAATTGTTTGCAGCTCCTGATGGTGCTGGCTGCATGGCTGCCTGGATAAATATAGCCATGTTTATGCCCCCTCCCCATCTCCCTAACACTTTAATCAAAAGCAATCTGGAGGAGGAGAGGAGTGGAAAAAAGAAGGAAAATAGGGGATGTGCCAAGGTCTTTTTGTGTCGCCTCCTCCTGAAGGAATCAGCAGGGACTGAGTGTGGATATGGGGAGGGAGACGGAGAGAACTACTAATGCCTAGGAAAACAAGACCTGGCCTGCCATCACTCTCATCAGGTCTCCCCACAGAGAATATGGACAATGTCCATGCTTTATGGGCGTATAAATCCATCCTACAGCTCGGCAACTCGGTCCCTATTTCAGAATTGTGTCTGTAAAAATAATACCTTGTATTTGGTATTTTATTGATATTATTGCTGTAAATACATTTATTACCGACACAGTTTTAGCTAATTTGGCACCTCCCCTTTCAGGTGGTGGTAACACATTCATAAGGATTTTAAATCTTTTATAATAACGTGATAGAGGATTTATAAAAGGCGAATGAAAAACTCACCATATGTCACAAGACATGATATTGTCTTTACATAAAAGAAAGCAGAATCCTCAATCATCATTATGAGGACCTGTTAAAGATTGTTCCTTTTTTTTTTTTTTTACATTTTCATCATACAAGAAAAAAAAAATTGTATTACTAAAGGTGCATTCATAAAGCTTTGAGACATCTTAGTTGCTTCAGAATAGTGTGATAAATGCAGGATTGATTACTACTTTGGTTTGAGTCTGTGAAAAAGATCCATTTGGTGCATGTTTCAATACAGGTTCAATTACATCAGAAGGTAATATCTGAACCAAATACATTTTTTTCTTATTATATAGGTAAGCTCAATTTATATGGAATCAATTTTGTGCCAAAATGTTCATACAATACTTTTGAAATATCAAACAAAAACGACAAATCAAAATACAAAAAAAAGGTCAATTTTTTTTAGTCTGGCAAACAAATTATTCATGTAATCGTGCAAAATATCGGTCTATTACTCTTCAGAAACCTTTTTATTTTTGTTCCACGTCTTTCTCAGTTTTGTTTGCCGTAATTTATTTTGGTTGCGATTCCAGCTTTCTCGTTTGCGCTCCCTGACTTTCTGCTTGCAGTTCTGGCACAAACTTCACGTGTGGGCGGGCTGTCCAGGAACGCATTCCCATTGGCTAACTTGTGTTTGACTGACAGCTACGCTCAGCCATTCCCTACTCGGATTCTGGCGGACTGTTTGACGAGTGACCGATCCATTGACGGTAAACGAGGATGGAGTGGACTTCAGTGGCGACTATGATATTGAATTTACACTTTGTTGAATTAATTCAATATCATAGTCGCCACTGAAGTCCACTCGATCCTCATTTACCGTCAATGGATCGGTCACTCGTCAAACAGTCCGCCAGAATCCGAGTAGGGAATGGCTGAGCGTAGCTGTCAGTCAAACACAAGTTAGCCAATGGGAATGCGTTCCTGGACAGCCCGCCCACACGTGAAGTTTGTGCCAAAACTGCAAGCAGAAAGTCTTTTTTTTTTTCCTCTTTATTGAAAAACCAAACATTATACAAAACACTGGAAGGGTGGGGTAGAGAAAGAAACATAGTCATTAATTAAGAAAAGAAAGAAAATTATAAGTTGCCATCAAAATAATTGTCCTTTCGGCTTTGCGGTTGTTCAGTCCTTCAAGAGAGTTCATATATGATTTGACCTCATTTTTAAACGCAGCAAATGAAGGTTTCCTTCCCCCCCATTTACATCTATGAATATGATATTTACCCAAAATAATAAAAAGATTCAATATAAAATTATATGGTTTGCAAGCAGAAAGTCAGGGAGCGCAAACGAGAAAGCTGGAATCGCAACCAAAATAAATTACGTCAAGCAAAACTGAGAAAGACGCGGAACAAAAATAAAAGGTTTCTGAAGAGTAATAGACTGATATTTTGCACGATTACATAATAATTTGTTTGCCAGTCTAAAAAAATTGACTTTTTTTGTTTGTTTGTTTGTTTTTTGTATTTTGATTTGTCGTTTTTGTTTGATATTTCAAAAGTATTGTATGAACATTTTGGCACAAAATTGATTCCATAAATTTAAATGGTGCTTTATAAATGTTTTAATGCAAATGCTCCTATATGAAGTAGATCAATAAAAATCCACTTCCCAATAGGCAAGATGATATTTGGATTTTATAGATGCCTCAAAACTTTATGAAAGTACTGTTAATAAAGACAAAATAAACAACTTGCACAATATAGATTCAAATTAGGCAAAACAGCCATACATCTGTTTGCTTGTTTGTTTCCTAAATAGATTAATTAATATTTTTGGACATTATATTTTATTATTTACATTTGGTTTAAATTACTTTAGTCAAAGATTTGAAGAGTGGATTTAGAAGTGTTTATTGTTATAGCTTCAGTGAACTGTGAAAGTTTAGAAATGATTTTATTATATAGAAAACATTTCAATACATAGAAATCTGTATCTAATCTAATCTAATCTAATCTAATCTAATCTAATCTAATCTAATCAGAAAAGGCCAAAGCTTTTTATCACTCTAAATAGGTACTTGTAGCACAAAACTTATTTATGTTATACAGTTAATGTTTTACAGCACCGCCTCTGAATCTTTTATCTTTATGCGAAACACTTTTACCCTCCAAGTGTTCCTGCCTTTAATAAAACACTGTTCTGTTAGGATCAGAGAGTGACCAGTTAATAAATTCAACAAAGATTTAGGTTTCCTGGTTTAATCACTATTCTTTATTTTCATTGAGTCTGTAGCGATAAGTGTGTTAAGTGTGATAAGTGTGTCTCAATACATGTGTTATTACAGTCCAGTGTAGGTACACTTTCAATAAAGGCATACCAACCAGGGACGTCACTAGGTTTGAGAGACAGGGGTAGCTTAGCACCCAGAGGAGAAAAGGTATTGTGCGCGCGCAGCGCGCGCCGAACATTTTTCAGAGCACCTACTAAGGCTGTCAATCAATTCATTATTTCAAGAGCATCACACCTTGGGGACACACTTCCCACCATTTCTATTCTATTTTAAAATTGCTTTCATCATTTAATTGCTTGCTGAAGCAACTTCACCAGCTAAACTACAAAAATGTGAAAAAAAAACAATGGTAGGTGTCATGCATTCCTGCGCAAACTGAAGAGGGCAAGTGCTTCACAAATCATCATGTAAACATTCTACAGAAGACTCAATATAGCCTAGGTAAAGTTAAGCAAATACAAACCACTGACATCAAATTACAATCTCACCGTGTGTGTCTGCAAATGAAAGCATAGAATTCTGACTCTCTGCAAACCCAACTCAATGGAAGCCCGCACCGCGCCTGCTGCAGAATGCCCGCGTAGTTTTTTAAGTCCTACTAGCCTACCACTCGACGTGACGCTTGACACAGAGCCAATGAGGAGGAATCATAACGATATTAATAATATTGCATTAAACAATAAATAAGCAAGCAGAAACTGTTGTTCGGATTAACTTGCGTTCTTGATGGCTCATGTTCAGTGCTTTACTGCCTTTATTTTTTTTCCCAAAAAAAAACAAAGATATAAATAATTTAAAAAAGGGCAAAATATATAGGGTGGCTTTGCCATAAGATAGGGTGGCTGGAGCTACCCTAAAATGGGTCTGGCGACGTCTATGATACCAACATTTCTGTCATTTTCTGTAAATTTATAGCTGTAAATTCTTCCTTATTGTCTTTGTTCAACTTCTTAAAAAAACAAAACAAACAAACAAAACCCCTGCAGATTTGCCTTGAAACATTTGTGCTCTTTCCAGTGTGTGTGTGTGTGCTGATCTTATTATGGTGCTCCTCTTTGTCTAGACAATGCTATCTAGGTGAAACCTTAAAAAAAAAAAAAAAAGGTTAAGCGTGTTTACAGTGCTCTGCTCTCTGCAGGTGATGTGGGTATGTAACAAGTGCCGTAAGCAGCAGGACATCCTCACTAATTCAGGGGAATGGTTTGCGGAACAGGGGCCAAAGGCGAAGCCGACGGCCCAGGAGACAGCAGCGAGTGAGCCACCAACGTGTGCAGATCCTGCAGGAGACAAGAAAGTGCGCTCTCGGTCTCAGATTCCTCTTGGTTCTTCTGCCTCCACTGCCCAGGACACCCAGCTGCCCACAAACAAAGGCCCTGCTGCTGGACCGGCCGACATGCCTTCATCCCGATCCCGCAGCGAACCGCCACGAGAAAGGTTATCGTGACATAAAATGAACTTTGATTATATTTTATCAGTGGAACCATTAAAAAACACTCAATTCACATTCGATACATTTTCTACCTCTTAAAGTCCTGACATTTATTCTCTTTTTGGTTCTTAGGCAGACAGATTATTCCTTCTGCTGAATTTTCATCACACTGCATGAAGTTTGAAGATAGAATAGAAAATATTTAGTTTAGCTTAGTGTAATAAATGAAAGTCTGATAGAACAGGAGGCTAAATTCTGTGCAGGATAATATACACAGTTGGTGTTTATTTGCTGGGAATTATAAGAAATGAGATTCCATCAGTTTCCACAGGGTGCTATTTACTTATTATGCTTGTTGCTTTGTCGTACATGCATTTGAATCATGTTGTGCATAGATCTGAATAATATGTATAATTCATGAGGAGCAATCCTTTTATGTGCTCTTAGTGAAGCACAATGTCTCTCTCTCTTCTATTTTCAGTCTCTCTAATCCTCCACTTTTGTTGCTTTACCAGAAAAAAGCAATCGTCAACCTCAGACCAGAATGGCAAACCCAGACCGCGAGCAGAGAGACGCCGGGGATTGCCCAAATTCCAGTCGCAGCCTTCCCAGGAGTGGGAGGCTGGGGACGCTCGTCGAGAGACTCACCGTCTGGTTAAGGCCCGATCACAGGAGCAGAGCTATGCTGAACTGGAGAGAAGTGTGGGGGAGCTGAATAGGACAGAGGGTGAGCAGAGGCTACCTCGAGAGGAACGGCGAAACGAAGCTAACCATCCACACCTTCCTGTCAAGACTCAGCCAACAGAGCAAGAGAAACGTGTGCATCCAAAAGCACCACGGCTCAGACAGGCTGAGACAGGCATGCCTGAGAGGCAAGCTGGTGAGGCGGTCACAGAGAACAGAACAAACCGGAGGTGGGCAGAGGAGCGCCAACCATCTCTGGAGAGCAAACAGCAAGGGGTTATGGGGGAGAGGACCGTGGGGGGCACAATAGGATCTGCGGTGCAAGCTTCTAAACCTAACCACGCCCCTCAGCCACCTGCCCCAGGGTTCCGCATGGGTCCTGCTGCTCCCACCGGAACCCCTGAACTCAGGGAGCCTCCTGAAAGGGACAGGAAGCTTCAGCCGAGCCACCTGGAGCCAGGCTCGGCTGGTGTGGCGCGTAAAGCCAAGCGGGAAAAAGCTGAGATCATGCTGCGTAATGACTCCCTCAGCTCTGACCAATCAGAATGCCTGCGGCCTCCCCCACCCCGCCCCTACAAGTCAAAGCGTGGAGGGAACAAGCGGCAAATGTCAGTCAGTAGCTCTGAGGAGGAAGGTGGCTCCACGCCTGAGTACACTAGCTGTGAGGATGGAGAGATCGAGAGCATTAGTGAAAGAGGTGAGCTGCACTGCAAATCTTGATTTTCTTTATTGTTTAATATATGTTCAGTCAATTTTAACCTCAAAAATACAGCATAGAATGAAAGTTATTTTCAAGAATAAAAATGCATATCCCATGATTAATGGAAAAAAGTATCATGTTTACAGTATATCTAAAAAATGTAAAATTGCAAAATTGTTTTAAGTATGGCAAAACATGTTAACAATCTAAAACTTGAAAAAAATTAACAAGAAAATATTCTGAAAACAGGTTTAGACCCTCTTGTCTCCAAAATGATGGTTATAACAACAATATTAAGAATAAGCAAAATTTTGCCCATCAGTCTGTCTGAGATAGGACAGATTTGTCAGGAAGAATGCACACAAATGATTACAGAATATTTATATCATGTTCAGAAAGGGAAATACATTTTTAACTGATATTTTTTCCATATTAATAATGTAACATACTCTTCTGGATTTGTTTCTAAATTCTGGTAATGGAAAAAAAAAACATTTGCAAATCAATTGTATGGTACGGATCATGGAAGTTTGTTGAGGTGAGAACTTTGAGAACTTCTGGGAGTTCTGGGTGGCTTCTGCTTTGCACTTGACAGCCAGACCCCGACTGAACAGTTTTGGGTAGGAGTTGTTGAATAGCAGGGAGGAGACGGGGAAGTGGTGGGTGTGAAAACTCTCATGAGGAACAAAAGGCAGAGATGGGAATCTAAAGATAGGCAAATGGAAGTTGTCCCAAACTTCAGTTGTCTATTTTTGTTTAACCTAACACACTGAATATATTTTTCTTATAAATTAAATTTCCTTGTTTGAAGTTTTAAATTTTTCCCCAATCTATCAATATACATAAAGATGGACTCTCCTCTGACATACAGTACTGTGCAAAAGTCTTAGGCATTCTTTTTTTTTCATACAAACGTTGTTATAGATTTCTATTTTATGACTTCTACATTATCAATTCCAAATGTTCGTTTTCCGGGCGGCACGGTGGTGTAGTGGTTAGCGCTGTCGCCTCACAGCAAGATGGTCCGGGTTCAAGCCCCGTGGCCGGCGAGGGCCTTTCTGTGCGGAGTTTGCATGTTCTCCCTGTGTCCGCGTGGGTTTCCTCCAGGTGCTCCGGTTTCCCTCACAGGCCAAAGACATGCAGGTTAGGTTAACTGGTGACTAAATTGACCGTAGGTGTGAATGTGAATGGTTGTGTGTCTGTGTGTCAGCCCTGTGATGACCTGGCGACTTGTCCAGGGTGTACCCCGCCTTTCGCCCATAGTCAGCTGGGATAGGCTCCAGCTTGCCTGCGACCCTGTAGAACAGGATAAAGCAGCTAGAGATAATGAGATGAGATGTTCGTTTTCCAGCACAAAAATAAATGTTGCAGAAAAATATTATTTGTATCTGAGCAGCATATTACGTAAGAGAGCACTTTTCAGATTAAAAAAGAAAACATAAAGAAGGCTACTGGGTTTTGGTGCAAAATGAAGAAGTGACTGTGACAAAGTGTCCAGAAGAACTGTGCCTAGTTCTGTAAGATGCTCAGTAAACCTACAGCTCATTTCCTTATAAAACTGCACTCATTGTACCTGAGATTACTTTTTTTTTTTAAAGCAAAGGGTCGTCTCACGCCAAATATTGACTTTGTTTCATTTATTAAGGCTTACTGCTCATCTCATCTCATTATCTGTAGCCGCTTTATCCTGTTCTACAGGGTCGCAGGCAAGCTGGAGCCTATCCCAGCTGACTACGGGCGAAAGGCGGGGTACACCCTGGACAAGTCGCCAGGTCATCACAGGGCTGACACATAGACAACCATTCACATTCACACCTACGGTCAATTTAGAGTTCACCAGTTAACCTAACCTGCATGTCTTTGGACTGTGGGGGAAACCGGAGCACCCGGAGGAAACCCACGCGGACACGGGGAGAACATGCAAACTCCACACAGAAAGGCCCTCGCCGGCCACAGGACTCGAACCCGGACCTTCTTGCTGTGAGGCGACAGCGCTAACCACTACACCACCATGCCACCCAGGCTTATTGCTGTTTATAGTATTTTTTTTTTAATGTTGAAAAATTTCATTTAATTATTTTGAAGCCATTTTTGGTCTACAGCATTTCTTTACATGTTCCTAAGACTTTTGCATGGTACTGTACGACCCTGGTCTGGAAAAAAAAATCCATAATATGAATATGGAATTTAATCACTTTAAATCTGTCTGACTTCAGACAAGAACCCAGAATATTAAATACTATATCTGTGCATGCCATACTGATTTTGATTTCACTCTTAGCCAAGCAAGGGTACAGTCTATCACTTTGCTTATACTTATAATGTACAGTCAATAATTTCTTTGACAGATGAACTAAACTAATAAGGGCTGTAAGGCAGGGAAGGGTGTGCTCATGGTAGCATGCTGCTTGTCACACAAAGTGGTTGCACACAGACATAAAAGGTCAGCGTATTAACACAAGCCAGAGATGAAATGTAAACTGCAGACACAGCGAGAGAAACAGAATGAACAGTACACCAACTCGTTGTTATCATTGTAGCAGGACTTAATCAGACTCAGAGTTTTCATTTGCACAGTAAGTAAGAAGTCTGGTAGTTCCATACAGAGCATGTGAAGAGTTGGACTGATGTGTATCGATGTGAATTTCTCTTGTTTTATATGGATATGTTATTTCCGAACTACGTTGAATTATCTTTTTGAGACTATATTCACTAATGACATTTTGTGATTATTTATATATAATGTGTCTGAGTGGTTTGTTTTGACTTATAGTATTATAATAAGTGGGAATTGAACTAGTGATCTGTGCTACCAGAATGTAAAATGCAGATGTTTATTATTTGTTAATGAAGGTTGGAGTACTGAAATGAAGTTTTATACTCAGTGTTACGCATGTGTACTAGCTGAAGCTGCAGTGGTTCCTGAATACAGGAGTATACAGTAGAAAGGAAAAGAAAATCAGCATAATGTATAATAATAATAATAATAATAATAAGGTGGCACGGTGGTGTAGTGGTTAGCACTGTCGCCTCACAACAAGAAGGTCCTGGGTTTGAGGCTGGCGAGGGCCTTTCTGTGTGGAGTTTGCATGTTCTCCCCGTGTCTGCGTGGGTTTCCTCCGGGTGCTCCGGTTTCCCCCACAGTCCAAAGACATGCAGGTTAGGTTAACTGGTGACTCTAAATTGACCGTAGGTGTGAGTGTGAGTGTGAATGGTTGTCTGTGTCTATGTGTCAGCCCTGCGATGACCTGGCGACTTGTCCAGGGTGTACCCCGCCTTTCGCCCGTAGTCAGCTGGGATAGGCTCCAGCTTGCCTGCGACCCTGTAGAACAGAGTAAGCGGCTACAGATAATGGATGGATGGATGGATGGATGTATAATAATAATAATAGGCTTATTATAGATACATGTAAGCATCAGTTTTTAGAATCAAATCAGTGTTTTTGCCTTCCTGTCTTTCTATAACAATTCAGTTAGTAATTGGGACACTCAAGCACTAGCTGTAAATGTTCATCTGATGCTGCCTGATGGCAGATGTGTAGATGATGTGTAGATGAGAGGACATCTGGGTCATGGGAATAGAACACAAAACACCTTAACTAAACAAGCTAAGCTAAACAACTACTTGTATGACAATTTGTATTTTTAAAAAATATCTAAATGTCCATTTCTAGTATTATGTTACATTAATGACATTCAGCAGACACTCTTATCCAGAGCAACGTACAACACACCCAGAGCAGCCTGAGGAGCAGTTGGGAATTAGGTGCCTTGCTCAAGGGCACTTCAGCCATTCCTACTGGTCCAGGGAATTGAACTAGCAACTTTTTGTTCCCAAATCTGCTTCTTTAGCCATTATATTCTCCATATTAATATAATAGTGGCTGCTTCTGGAGAGTGTGTATATTCCACAGTGAAATGGTCTGATATCAATAATGTCGATATGGTTGTTTTTATTAATTAATTAATTAATTAAGTAAGTAAGTATCTGGGTTGTCTGTGAGTTTAGAAACCCATCACTGATGGCATTAACATTTAATGTGAGTGTGTCTGAGTTTATTTAAAAAAAAAAAAAGTTCTTTATTTTTGAGAAACTTTTATAGGACAGAACTTTTCATAACATATTTGGGTTACAAAAAGAGGAGCCTTTTTAAGGAAAGATGCGTTCTGTATAGAATCCAGCATCTGACACAATTGTAAGTAAGCCACATAGACCTTAACTTTTCCATAGCTTGTTTCAGGTCATACACATCAGCTGAACTTGGCTTTTAATTCAAAGAGTTATGCAGCCTTGCTGGAAGGACTTGGGGGATGAAAGCAGTGAGTGGTTAGTCAAACAATTCAAACAAACCCATGTCCTCTTCAGTTTGGGTTCCTTTTTTAGTCCGGCGTAAGGCCCAAGTTAGCAACAAATACCTGACGGTCTTACAGGAGCTTAAGAAAATATGAATGGCATTTGCACAATATCTACACTGCCATTAAAAGCTATTCAGTTTGTCATAGAGCATAAATACATGCACTGGATGTTCCTGAGATACTAACGCAGTGATTTTGATAGTTGTCTCTGGTTTAAAGAAAAAAAGACTGATTGATTGTTTATTTTTGCGTAATTCTTCAAACATGGTATAGCTAAACCATGAATTTATCACTGCACTGCTGTCATAGCCAAGATGCCCCATGTGCTCAGAATTCAGCATATAATGGTGAGTTCACACACACACACACACACACACACACACACACACACACACACACACACACACACACACACGGTGCCCCTCCATTAAACATGCAAAGAGTAAATATGAGGCTCACGTCATGGAAAGACCTGAGACTTCCACCATGTCTCTATGTAAGCATGTCATCAAGTTTTCACTGTCAAGACACTAAATGCAGCTCTTAGGCACTGTTCAAACACAAGTTGACCAGCACCAAAGCTCCATTAAATCCCCCCAGTCGCTGTTGTCCTGCAATATGAGCAGAGTGGGGCGCATTTTAGGGTGACAGCTTGGCGGAGAGTGCCACTCTAGAGTCCTAATCTTCAATAAACAGAGTGCTGTGAGTGTAAACAACAGGGTTGGAGAGTGTGTATCCTGGTGAGTATAAAGCTGCGCCTCACCAGTCAGGGGAGAGCTGTGTGTCTGTGTTGCTCTCTGTGCTCCAATTGACTCTGCTTCCTGTCTTTCACTGTGTTTCAGGGGACTGGGAGTGCTATCCTCTGGATCCCACTGTGTGGCATGTAAGTATATCCAGCTCATGAGACTAATTATGTGGTACTGATTGCACATTGGTGATGGCAGATAATACATATAATCATGACAGAACATTCTATAGTGATGAAGATACTGTATATCATGTAGGGTGTGAAACGTTTGCCAATCTATCAGTAGTGGGTAAAATTTGGAACACAGGTGTTTTACCTGCCCTTTGGTAAGCATATGTGTTTATATATATATATATATAAATAAAACGTGTTGTTGCATATGCATAACTGTGTTACTCAGTCTCTGTAATGAGCCATGTGATCACCTTGTTAATCTGTATGGACCACCTAGACAAACTGATTTAGGACTTTATGTTTACAACCCCGATTCCAAAAAAGTTGGGACAAAGTACAAATTGTAAATAAAAACGGAATGCAATGATGTGGAAGTTTCAAAATTCCATATTTTATTCAGAATAGAACATAGATGACATATCAAATGTTTAAACTGAGAAAACGTGTCATTTAAAGAGAAAAATTAGGGGATTTTAAATTTCATGACAACAACACATCTCAAAAAAGTTGGGACAAGGCCATGTTTACCACTGTGAGACATCCCCTTTTCTCTTTACAACAGTCTGTAAACGTCTGGGGACTGAGGAGACAAGTTGCTCAAGTTTAGGGACAGGAATGTTAACCCATTCTTGTCTAATGTAGGATTCTAGTTGTTCAACTGTCTTAGGTCTTTTTTGTCGTCTCTTCCGTTTTATGATGCGCCAAATGTTTTCTATGGGTGAAAGATCTGGACTGCAGGCTGGCCAGTTCAGTACCCGGACCCTTCTTCTACGCAGCCATGATGCTATAATTAATGCAGTATGTGGTTTGGCATTGTCATGTTGGAAAATGCAAGGTCTTACCTGAAAGAGACGTCATCTGGATGGGAGCATATGTTGCTCTAGAATCTGGATATATCTTTCAGCATTGATGTCTTTCCAGATGTGTAAGCTGCCCATGCCACACGCATTAATGCAACCTCATACCATCAGAGATGCAGGCTTCTGAACTGAGCGCTGATAACAACTTGGGTCATCCTTCTCCTCTTTAGTCCAAATGACACAGCGTCCCTGATTTCCATAAAGAACTTCAAATTTTGATTCGTCTGACCACAGAACAGTTTTCCACTTTGCCACAGTCCATTTTAAATGAGCCTTGGCCCAGAGAAGACTTCTGCGCTTCTGGATCATGTTTAGATATGGCTTCTTCTTTGAACTATAGAGTTTTAGCTGGCAACGGCGGATGGCACGGTGAATTGTGTTCACAGATAATGTTCTCTGGAAATATTCCTGAGCCCATTTTGTGATTTCCAATACAGAAGCATGCCTGTATGTGATGCAGTGCCGTCTAAGGGCCCGAAGATCACGGGCACCCAGTATGGTTTTCCGGCCTTGACCCTTACGCACAGAGATTCTTCCAGATTCTCTGAATCTTTTGATATTATGTCTTATGATATAGTCTGTAGATGATGATATGTTCAAACTCTTTGTAATTTTACACTGTCGAACTCCTTTCTGATATTGCTCCACTATTTGTCAGCGCAGAATTAGGGGGATTGGTGATCCTCTTCCCATCTTTACTTCTGAGAGCCGCTGCCACTCCAAGATGCTCTTTTTATACCCAGTCATGTTAATGACCTATTGCCAGTTGACCTAATGAGTTGCAATTTGGTCCTCCAGCTGTTCCTTTTTTGTACCTTTAACTTTTCCAGCCTCTTATTGCCCCGTCCCAACTTTTTTGAGATGTGTTGCTGTCATGAAATTTCAAATGAGCCAATATTTGGCATGAAATTTCAAAATGTCTTACTTTTGACATTTGATATGTTGTCTATGTTCTATTGTGAATACAATATCAGTTTTTGAGATTTGTAAATTATTGCATTCCGTTTTTATTTAAAATTTGTACTTTGTCCCAACTTTTTTGGAATCGGGGTTGTATATATATTTTTTTCTCACAGGGAATAAGGCTTAAGATTTATTATTAAATGTCTGATTTATTGCCTTTACCTAACGACTCGAACATATTGCATCTTTAGGCACCATTGCCCTGTCACAATAAAATCTCTGCTCCTGATACGTGATGCTGTCTTTTTGAAATTTGGGATTCTCTTACAAACTACATCAGCATGACCATTCTCCTGCTAGTTTATCCCATAGATACAGAAGATACAAAATGTGATTTCTCTTCAGCCAAATGTAGTGACAGCTTGTGTGAAGAGACTTGGTGAGAAAATTATGGAATATATGGGACGTGATCGAAAAGAGTGCAATTAAATCAGTTGATTGGATTGAAAAATATTTTACAGTTATTTTCAGGGCAGAAATGTTTTTGTGAGTGATGATCCTGACTGGATACATTGCTGGTGAGCTATGAAGTTGATTTCATGCACTGAATGTACAGTATGTATCTGGTGAGAGTGAATGTAGTTTTTTTTTTTTTTTTTATTATGCAGCATTGACAAATGAGGTCATTTTGCTGAGGTGTGTATGTGTTTAACATACAGCTTATGTTAAACACACACATGTTTAGAATTTTTATGTATAGAATTTGATTGTTCCAAGAGCAGTAAAGCAGTGTCTTTGAAAGAGGTTCCCTCTGTGATGGGATTAAATCACTGCCTTGTTCTTCTCAGCATCCAGTTACGTGGCAGCCCTCCAAGGAAGGTGATCATTTAATCGGCCGAATTACCCTGAGCAAGCGAACGGCCATGCCCAAAAAGGCTGGAGCACTGCTTGGGCTAAAGGTTAGGAGACACACACAGCTCCAACAGCAATTCCAATTATTAATACACGCATAAACACCAAAGCACAAACAGCACACTCATTCTAGCACTGTAATTAAACATTAAAGTACAAGTGATAAATGTACCTTCATACCTTCACACACCAGTACATTATGTAAGCATGTACTCATCGGTTGTCACTGTACTGTTGTGAAAGGCTGGCCCAATGTTTACCTCTAGTATAATATACACTCAGCGTCCACTTTATTAGGAACACATGCATACCTGCATATTCATTATGAATCAAGTCAAGAGCTTCAGTTATTGTTCACTTCCAACATCAGAAAAGGAATAAAAATGTGATCTCAGATGATATTCCAGAGAGTTTGCACAAAATTGTTCAAAAAAGCAACAGTTATTGGCAGTTCTGTGGGTGGAATCACCTTGTCGATGAGAGAGGTCAGAGGAGAATGGCCAGATAGGTTTAAGCTGACAGGAAGGCTGCGTTAAATCAAATAACTACAACCAAACTGAATAGAAAAGCATCTCAGATTTCACAACATACCAAACCCTGAAGCAGATGGGCTACAACAGTAAAAGACTACATCGGGTTACACTCCTATCAGCCAAGAACAGGAAGCTGAGGCTACAGTGGGCACACGCTTACCAAAACTGATTCACCACATTCCTGTTCTTGGCTAACAGGAGTGAAACCTGATGTGGCCTTTTGCTGATGTAGCCCATCTGCTTCAAGGTTTGATGTGTTGTGCATTCTGAGATGCTATCGTGCTCACCAATGTTGTACAGTAAATACAGGTTTTTTGGGTTACCTTAGTCTTCATGTCAGCCTGAATGATCAGCTGATTGGATAGTTGCATGAATGTGCAGGTGTACTGTACTAGTGTTCCTAATAAAGTAACGGCGAGTGCATACACTTTATATTTAACAATTATTCCACGGGGGTGGCACGGTGGTGTAGTGGTTAGCGCTGTCGCCTCACAGCAAGAAGGTCCGGGTTCGAGCCCCGTGGCCGACGAGGGCCTTTCTGTGCGGAGTTTGCATGTTCTCCCCGTGTCCGCGTGGGTTTCCTCTGGGTGCTCCGGTTTCCCCCACAGTCCAAAGACATGCAGGTTAGGTTAACTGGTGACTCTAAATTGACCGTAGGTGTGAATGTGAGTGTGAATGGTTGTCTGTGTCTATGTGTCAGCCCTGTGATGACCTGGCGACTTGTCCAGGGTGTACCCCGCCTTTCGCCCGTAGTCAGCTGGGATAGGCTCCAGCTTGCCTGCGACCCTGTAGAACAGGATAAAGCGGCTAGAGATAATGAGATGAGATGAGAATTATTCCACGAAATAGAGTCGTACATGAGCTGATAGCCGACGAGGCACGTATCGCCAAGTTGGCTATTAGCCATGTACGACGAGATTGAGTAGAATAACTGTTTTATTCTATCCACATTCACTGGATTTTGAGAAACATAGCATTTTAATTTTTTACAAATTTGATAAATTAAAACTTTATAAAAAACCTCAGACAAAATTATCTCCACTTAGCAGAGACATAAACAAACTGGCGAAATGACAGTAGCAATTTGTGAAAAATACTATAATAATAATTCTTCAGAAATAAAAAAAGACACGTTCTTACCATCAAATACTTTCATTCTATATTTTCTTGGTTTTTTTTTGTATTTTGGGGGTTTTGTTCTTGAGTAGAGTTTTTATTTCATGCTTGGTTGTTTCAGTAAAACGCGCCGCCATTTTGCTTTTCTCTACTCACTGTACGTATATGAATGGATAGTATAGTAGCAGAGTGGCCAATCAGAACACACAATTGCTCATATCCAATGAATGTGAATATATTATTAAATTATATAGAGCGTACTCGGTCACAAGTCAAGTAAGTGATATTTTGCTGTGTGCTGTGTTGTGGTGTGCTGTGGTGCGAGTAGGTGGTAGGGGGGAAGATCACAGAAACAGGGAGACTTGGGGCCTTCATCACCAAAGTTAAAAAAGGAAGCCTGGCAGATGTGGTGGGCCATTTACGAGCAGGTGAGGTCACCTCTGCATTAATCATATTCAGCTATAAGTGTGTATTTATACTGTGGCATACTCCAGAGCTTACTAAAATTAACATGCTAGATATAGTACCAGTCAAAAGTAGAAAAACGTTTTAAGAACTTTTGCCTTAATGTGAGGTCATTGTGTTAGAGGCCTTGCCAATGGTGCTTACTCCGCAAGTGCATTTTTGGCAATGCCAATGATAACTGGCTACTGGCTAACTACCGTAGAGCCCAAGATCCTTTTGTAGCATTTAGCATTACAACAGATAAAAATCAACATAATTACTTAACCAGCCATTATTATTGCTTATTGTGTGGAGTCAGATGGAATAACAGGTCATGGGTGAAAGGGATCTAGGAACATTTGTTCATGCGTAAGGACATTTTATAAATCATTAGTATCTTTCAGGATTGTCCACATTTAATATTATTGTATACATGCTTTTAGAAATTAAGGCCAAAAGTTGCAGATATGTCCTCCAATTTGACCATATGCATGTGGCCCGTTCTATAATTGCGGATACGTTTTGTTGACTCTGTTAGTCATCGTCAACTCTGTTATCATTCAACTGAGCAGAAGTGATGACAACAGACTTGACATTTTCCATCATTTTGTGTCTTAACTCCACATGCTAACCTCCAATTAGCTGCCACAGAGCATGTATAAAAACAAAATTTTCTGGATTTTAGTCATACTACTGCTTTTAAAAAATGAGTGAGAGATTCACTCTGATATCACAAGAACAGATTTGACGAATAATTAATCGACTGTTGGTGTATCCTCAACATTTTGTTCAAATTAATGAGAGAAGAAACATAACATACCTCACTGCCTTTCAGAAGTTTCCCGCCAAAGGAAGTGACATGTCTCGGTGCGGGTGCCATGTGTATTATTAAAAGTCTTTGTGGATTTTATGCAATCTTATAACAGAGTTAACAGAGTTGACAAGAACATTGGAACAGATAAAATATATATTTTTATCCCCTACCCAAATGAAGTTTGGGCGGAGGATACAGAAACAGGTTCCATCTGTCTGTCTGTCCGTCTGTCTGTCTGTCCATCCGGTCACATTTTCGTTTCCGGGCCATATCTTTAAAATTACTGAAAGTATCTTCATGAAACTTTGTATACATATCAAGCAACATGTGAACTGGTGCCTTTTGCTATTTTGGATTTTTGAAAAAAAATATTTTTCAAATTTTTACATAAAAAATAGATTTTGACTTAGTTTCTGAGAGCAATGTTCGTTTCCGGAGCATATATCCAAAACTATTCATGATAGGGATTTGAAACTTGATATACATGTTAACAAGGTGATGTAGATGTGCCTTTTCATACTAAGACATGTGAGAAATTTTTATTTTTCATGTTTCCATGGAAACAATTTCAGACTTAGTCTCTCAGGTTTGTCTTCGGGGTAGGTTTTGTTTCCAGGGCAGAACTTGAAAACTGAGTGGTATAGTCTTGAAAGTTGGTATATGTGCCTTTTGATACTAAGAAATGTGAGAAATTTTAATTTTTAGCTCACCTGGACCAAAGGTCAGGTGGGTTTATGCCATGGGCTGCTGAGGTCAGTGTAAAGAGGTAGGGTTGGTTTCCTGCAGCAGAACTTGAAAAATGTGACAAATAATATCTTGAAACTTGGTATATAGTTAGTATATAGGGCGGGGGTATATAGATGACTCTGTCTTCTTGTTTATTACTGAAATTTCACGTAATACAGAAAATAGACTTTCTATGCAATTGATTTTATAGCAGTTGATAGAATAAGCCCCCCAAAAAACAGATTGCTAGACTGAATCACTTCATGTTTATTCAAGTTGAATGTATGAATCAGTAGTTGAACACAGCCAATAATGTGGGGGATGGGAGTCATTTAGTTAATGTTTTATGGATAAATTGGGTCTAAAATGTACATCAAGCATTGCTATTGGTGAAAGTTTGCTATAATTTGCATTATTGTTCAAAACTGATTCAATAAGGATTTCTTTTGTGGAGAATCAAAAAAGGTTTATCTCGGAGACGCGAAATGTAGCCTGAATTCTAGAATGACCCATGTACTGTGTTTTATTGCCTTTAGGAGATGAGGTGCTACAGTGGAATGGTAAATCATTGCCTGGATTAACCATGAAGGAGGTTTACAATATTATCTTGGATTCACAAACAGAAGCCCAAGTTGAATTAGTCGTTTCCAGGCCCATTGGGTAAGGCTTCCATTACCGTTTTAGTATTATTAATGAAATTTTCTTTTTAGAAACAAGTGTTATTTTATTTACAACTGCTTTGTTGTAGTCTCTTCATGAGGACTTCTGCACTGCAGACAAGTGTTTGCTTAGTCTTGTCTACTTCAGCATTATGAATTTCTGCAGTAATTTACTGTATGTTTCTATTCGACTCAGTTTCAATCATTAGTCATGATATTGTACTTTGTGCCATCCTGCTACCTCTTTAAAAACCATTTATTCATTGATTTCTCTTCAAATAATCATACAGGGTGTATAAATCTAACCAGTAAGTAAAACAAACTTGGATGAGATGATTTTGATCCCCTGACTCTCTCTTCATTTTTCTCATTTAGTTTCCTCATAGAAAGCATAGCTTTTCAAGACTGGATTAGTCAATGTGTTTAACAGCTGATCCTGCAATAGTTGTTTTAAACTCTGCCTTTGTTCTTTAAGTTCATGTGTGTATGGGAGCTGTGCTTGTTAATGAGTTTTTTATTTTTCTTTTCAGTGATATACCCAGAATACCAGAAACATCACACCCTCCATTAGAATCCAGTGAGTACTGTTGTAAGCATTGTGGCTTGAAATATTTGCTGTTTCCCTACCTTCAAGTTAGCATGATATCAGTTATAATTTTAGTGGCGTCTTTGTTCTCTGTGTCTCTACAGCAGGCTCAAGTTCCTTCGAATCTCAAAAGATGGAGCGTCCATCTATATCCGTCATGTCCCCTTCCAGTCCCAGTGGTCTGAGAGACGCTCCTCAGCTGCTTCCTGGACAGCTCTCGGTGGATACAATACTAATACTATACCAGCATGATAATACTTAGTGTATGGTTTGCCTTTTAACTCATACTGTAAGCTGTATATAAATAGCATTGCTTGCATGTCTTGCAGGTGAAAATGTGGTATGATAAAGTTGGCCATCAGTTGATTGTGAACGTGCTGCAGGCCAAAGATCTGCCCCTCAGACTGGATGGACGACCCAGGAACCCTTATGTCAAAATGTACTTCCTTCCTGATAGAAGGTGCTCAGACCTATATATCTTATACTCATCTTCAAGAATTAAAACAGGAATTTTAGTCCAAAATATGGGTGGTGGCCTGGGAAAACCTTTCACATGGTCAAATTTAGAAATCTAGCTATAAGCTTTCCTGAACTGAAATGTTTCTCTTTTGCACAAGTTATAGCATTTTCAAATCTGATTATAGCAGCTGATATATATTGATTTAACTTAACATGTAATAAAATATAACAATTAAAATAATATTGGCTGGTGTTAAGTGGTATATCAAATATATTCCATTAGAGTTCATGCTAGCTGAATGGAATATAGCTGATCTACCATGAAAAAAGTCATTATTATTATTATTATTATTATTATTATTATTATTTTACATACACACTCTCTTTTCCAGTTTTTTGATGTCCGTTGGTATGTTTTTCTCTTGTAAATATGCATAAAGAATATCTAATGAAGTTTTGGTAGCCTTTCAGGTGTTCAACACATCTTTCTCTTTCCCAGCGTACAAAGAAATCGGTCCCCCCAGGATTTCGCGGGCCTTTTTTGTGATTGTTGCGGGCTAAAATGTCTGATGTTGCATGGGTTTTTCCAAAAAATTGCGATGAAAGTTGCAGTGTTTTTTAGGTTTTTGTTGCGATTACATTGCGGGAGGAAGTGAAAGTTGCGAGAAATTGTTGCGATTTTCTCTTTTTGTGATTAAAATTGAGTGATATGTTAAATATTAAGTTATTACTGAAAAACTATTGATTAAAAGAACAAAGACACTGAGAAATGGTCCAATAAACAACTTTACCAACATAAAAGATTACCAGGACTACAAAAATGCAGAAAAATAGGCTTTACTTATCCAAATGCACCTGTTGGTTCAAAAGTCGAAGTGCATAGAACCTCACAGCACAACATGAAGTTACCTTAAAATATAATATAAATGCCTCAGCTTTCATGTAAGAAAAAAACTATTAATACTAGTACTGTGTGCAGGCAGTCTCTCCTGAAGACTAAATTAAACAATAATTATAAACTAATAAAATAAATGGCTCAGGCTTCATAGAAGAAAAAAAAACAATTTGAACAGAATCTCACAGTATGATGCTGAAGCTGCCTGAACAATGGAAAATAAAATACCATTTTGGCAAAAATGTTGGCATCCATTAATTTCTTGTATTAAGTAAAAAATAATGTAAAGTGCACACAGTCCTTCACTGTAAACATAACACTTTCAGCAACACCATAGAGAACTTAAGCCTATATAAACACTGACTCCAAATTCAAAAGGAAATGCCTCTGCCTTCATATAAGAAAAAGGCAGTCTCTCCTGAAGAATACATTTAAATAACTAGAAAAGCACTCGGAGAGCGCAAACCTCCGCCAAGAATCCTTTAAAAAAATTCCGGGATCCAGACGGTGATCCGGATCACCGCCAAAATTTAATGAATTGTTACTTGTGCCCAGTCACACCTCTGGAAAAAATTTCAGAGCAATCCGTTCATAACTTTTTCCGTAACGTTGCTAACAGACAAACCAACGCTACCGAAAACATAACCTCCTTGGCGGAGGTAATAATTATAAACTAATAAAATAATTGGCTCAGGCTTCATAGAAAGAAAAAAAAAACAATCTCAGTTCAAAATTTGAACAGAATCTCACAGTATGATGCTGAAGCTGCCTAGACAATGGAAAATAAAATACCATTTTGCAAAATTTTGGCATCCATTAATTTCTTGTATTATGTAAAAAAAAAAAACGTAAAGTGCACACAGTGCTTCAATGTAAACATAACACACTTTCCCTAACACTATAGAGAATTGAAGCCTATATAAACACTGACTTCAAATTCAAAAGGAAATGCCTCAGCCTTCATATAAGAAAAAAAACTATTAATACTAGTGCTGTGTGCAGGCAGTCTCTCCTGAAGAATACATTAAATAATAATTATAAACTAATAAAATAATTGGCTCAGGCTTCATAGAAAAAAAATAAATAAAAAACCCATCTCAGTTCAAAACTTGAACAGAATCTCACAGTATGATGCTGAAGCTGCCTAAACAATGGAAAATAAAATACCATTTTGCAAAATGTTGGCATCCATTAATTTCTTGTATTATGTAAAAAATGTAAAGTGCACACAGTCCTTCACTGTAAACATAACACACTTTCAATAACAGAATTTAAGCCTATATAAACACTGACACTGCAATGTTGACATTAACCATGCCCATTTAAAATAACTCACCTTGATTCTTTCAGCGCTTGCAATTGACTTGGATGCAACACCCTGTGTAATTGTGATCTGTCTCGTTGTCGTCGTCTGACGTCCCTGCATTTCTCCAGTTCTCAGGCTGTTTCGCGGTGGCAAAATGCTTATCAATTGATGATTTCCTCTTATGTTCCACCACAATGTTGCATGTAGTGCAAAATAGTTTACCCCCGCTTTCATGCAGAATGCCGAGGTACTGCTTTTCGTGATCTTTTGCAGTTATTTTGGTCGGTAAGTGTGAAACATTTGACTCACACATTCTGCTTCTCTTGAACGTATACACGGAAGTAAGGCGGAAGGTAGTTTGTCGACGTCACCTCAAGACGACGCCAACGATTGGTCAAATTTGCGGGAAAGTTGCGGTGATTGGATATAATTGCAACACCGCCCTGAATTCACAGGGCGAAGGTTGAATTTGCGTTGATGTTGCAAATGGCAACATCGCGAATTCCTGGAGGGTCT